>NC_067205.1:21494647-21744203 GCF_026262505.1 Trichomonas vaginalis G3
GGTACCTTTCGTGAAATATCCAAAACCATGTTCAAAAAGCTTGTCAGAGAAAATAATTTGGAATTAATTCCAAAAAGAGGAAGAAAACAAATAGAAATTAATCTTGATGCCTGCCAAGCTTATGCAAATTTGAAAGATTTAATGCCCGATGCAGGCATCAATAAATTATTCAGAAAATGAAACAGACCTTGTCAATATTGAGAAGAATCCAGAAGAATTTCAAAAAATTCAATCAGAAATTCAAAAAAATGGAGAAATAAATTATGAGTCTGGAAACTGGCTCGATGAAGTTGACCGCACAACTTTAGTTCCAGTTGTGACTCCAATAGAAGGTACGCCTATTGAAATAATCCATTACGCGAATCTCTTCAAACGGCAACATACATTACAAAAAATTTCGATTCTCCCTCATATAGAATGGGCAGGAAAATACACGAAGCGATTATTGCAGATACTCCCCCTCAAAATCAAGAAAATCAGCAAAAATACATTCCTCGAAATTATCTAGCATCCAAATGTCATCAAATTTGGCATGCTGATATCCACTATTGGAGGAAACGAATAGGCAAATATTTGTTTGCGATAATAGACGACAGATCGCGAAAAATCATAGATTTTAATTTATTTACCGAAAAAACAGCTCAAAATACAACTGCAGTTCTTAAAAGAGCATTAAGTACTCTACCTCAACCACCATACGCTATTTGGACTGATAACGGCCTTGAAAATAAAAGCTCATTTCATCAACTTTTGGTTGAACGTGGAATTGAGCATATTTTCATTCAACCGGGCAATCCACAGGCAAATGGTAAGATTGAGAGATGGTGGCCATACGTGGAAAGAAACTGCAAGTCAGAATCAGATCTTCCACGGGTTATCAGATTTTACAATAATATGCCCCATTCTTCTTTGCCTGTGAATCCTGAAACGAACGTTTACTTTACGCCGAATGAATTCGAGGCCAGTGAAATTGATGATCACTGGTATCGAAATCCAGAACAAGAACCATTCTAGATAGTCGACGGTCAATTAAAAAACCTTAAGGAAAGCATTGACGAGTTCAGAAAATGAAAATCTCGAGCAAGTTCAATAAATTTTCAACAAATTCTCAAATCATTACGAATAAACACTTAATATTATCGTATTTACATCTTTTTAATACAACTATTTACTTACTGATGATTCATTGCAAATCGTAGATTTGGATGATAAGTTATCTAACAAAAGTTTCCGAGCTTACCGCTTAAAACAATAGCCTACATCATATCTACGAATACCTCGGTACCGAGGCTACAGTTTTGCGCAGAAAGTTCAAAAAGTGACTTCGAATGCTAAGTTATCTAACAAAAATTTCCGAGCTTACCAGTTTAAAACAATAGTCTACATCATATCTACGAATACCTCGTTACTCCGAGGTTCAGGTTAGTAAAAATCAATCTAAAAATATTTTTTTATGTACGTTAATGTAATCTGAGAGTGAGAGGCATATAGGCATACTATATACCTCTCACCCTTCAATTCCTACCAGAAAGTTCGAAAACTTGGTCGCAATTGCATCTGATTGCGACCAAGTTTTCGAACTTTCTCGAGGGAATAGGAGCCTACAAAGCACTGATTATGTATTAGTGCCTGGTAGGCTCCTATTCACTTTCTAAATGGGAGAAACTTTGCTTTCATAAGATAACATACGAACAAAGTTTCTCCCATTTAGAGTTTGAATTGAAGGGTGCGAGGTATATAGGCATACTATATATCTCTCACCCTTAATTCCTATGAAAACAGTTCTAAAATAAAAATAAAAAACAAACTTAAATTAACTATTAAATTTTTTATATTTTAATTTCATATTTTTAATAAAATTCCTTATATATTATAATTATTATATTAAAAACCCTTTCGAATTTTGGCGCGAAAATAAGAGTAGGTGTCACTTTTTGTCACTTTTCTAGTGACCCTTTTCGGTACGGAACAAAAAATGTGAATTCATGTTCATTTGTAATTGTAACATCTTCAATATTATGTCGAGAACTGTTGTCGATGACATAGAAGAAGTAAATATGTTCTGCATTGTTTTCGTTTGTGAATGTTCCTGAGACTGTGATATTTCTATCAATTTTGTTGTGGTATGTAGACAGAGGTTCTTTGTTGACAATGAGAGATGGATTGTTGAATATATATATGAAATTAATGTTTTCTTCATTTGATTTCTTAAGACTTTCATCATAACAATAAATTGTGACTTTGTGAATTCCTTCATTCAAGTATGATGGAATATCGATGTTTTTATTGAATTCATGAGATGATGTATTATAAATTGTTATTCTTTCAACAAGTCGTTCTAAACCATTGTCATCAATAATGTAATTTATTGTAACTGTTCCACTTCCATCAAGATCAGTGACACTTTCCTTTGATTTCAATTTGATTATTTATTCCTTTTCGAATTTGTTGATTGTTTTCTGTTGTTATAGAAATTGATGGTGTGTTGTAATTGAAATCAAATTGATAATGCAAATGATTTGAGTCTTTTTGATTAGAATCAACAGCCCAAATATAAATTATATGTGTTCCTTCTGAGAATGATGATGGAATTTTAACTGTGAAATCAAAATCATAATTTGTATTTATTTCATTGACTACTATTGATTGTGATGTCTTCTTAGTTGCTGTTTCACTGTCAAATTGGCAGTAAATATCAATTAGTTCATTGCCATCACGATCTGAAACAGATAAAGTAACAAAGATGTTGTAATCTGTATTCTTTGTGTATGATGACTTAGGAGCTGTTGTGATACTGATAATTGATGGATTATAAATGTATTCGAATGAAAGATTATATGTTTTGCTATTAAAACCATCTTTTAATAAATAAATATGAATTGTGTGATTGTTCTCTGGTAAATCATTTGGAAAAGTGATTGGTTTAGTGAAAGTTTCATCATTTGAATCGACTTGAACTTCGTATTGATTTTGAGTGTTATTATCTTCGTTGAAGTAATATTTAATGAGAGCTGTTGATTCTCCATTTGGATAACTTGCAATTCCTGATAATGTCAATGTCTGACCACTGTTCTTTATAATTTTTGTTGGATTTAAACCTAAATTAGATAGAGTAAGTTTATTTGAATATCCAACTGCAAATTCTAAAGAATTCTCGTAAACGAAAAAGGGGATTTGACTCCGTCAAATCCCCGCTCGCAAAAAGTGGACTTTACATGTCAAATTTTATATGCATGTAATGTCCACTTTTATGAGTTTTAGGAAGGAATTGGAAGCCATGAGTTACTGACATTTCATCAGTATCTCATAGCCTCCAATTCCTTCTTAAAATGGGAGAAACTTTGTCCGAATAGTTTAACATTCGGACAAAGTTTCTCCCATTTTAAGAAGGAATTGGAGGGTAAGAGATATACCATATGAATGTATATCTCTTACCCTCCAATTCCTTCTAGAAAGTGTCCAAACTTTGGGTTAATTGCAAACTATTAACCCAAAGTTTGGACACTTTCAAGTGGAGATGGAAGGCTTTGGGGTATATATTAATACAATATACCTCAAAGCCTTCCATCTCCACTACAAATGGGAGAAACTTTGTCCGAATAGTTTAACATTCGGACAAAGTTTCTCCCATCTTTCAATGTAATTGCTACCTGTGAGGTACTGACTTGAAGTCAGTGCTTCACAGGTAGCAATATCCAAAAATTTAAAAACATTTTATCAGTTCGTTAAAGAACTAGAGCCTCCTAGGTACTGAACCAGAATCAGTGCCTAGGGGACTCTAGTGATCTATATAAATCTGAGAAACTTTGAGGAAATTGTTCGACATTTCCTCAAAGTTTCTCAGCAATTTAGCGAGGAATGTTCGTTATCGTGTAGATATTTATAATATATACATGATAACAAACATTCCCCGCTAAAAGATGTAAAATCTTATAAGAAATAATTGCAAAAGAATAACAAATTGCAACAAATTTTATATGAAACTGAACCTTATGAGGTAGTGATTCAAGATCACCGCCTCATAAGATTCAGTTTCAATCTCAAGTATCTCAAAAGTAAGGCTCTATTTTTGCCATGTAAAGTGTCACTTTACTGTCAAACCGTTTTTATCGTTTTCGTTTACAACAGAATCAATATTAGTTAATTGATTATCACTCTTAGCTTGTGCAGTTAATATGTGATCACCATAATCTAAATCGGAAATATAAATCGATACATCTGAATCAAATGTTCTAGCAATTGGATTAGTATTTTTTGTTCTTTTTAATTCTGAATCAATATAAAATTTTATCTCCACAGAATTACCTGGAGGATTATATACAGTATAATAAACAACCCAAACATTGTTTTTATCTGGAATCGTTTTCTTAGTTGGTTCTGTAAGTTCAATTCTAAATTCATCACCTGCAAGTAAATTTTTCTTATCATTTTCATATTTGTAATTATATTTTAATTTGATTTTTTTTTCATTTCTTTCAGAAAAATTATCTTTTGAATTTTCAAAATATTCATCCATATTACGAGTATTATTGTGAAATATCGATTTAGATTCACTTAATAATGTAATATTAGACATTTTCGTTTACGTAATTCGTTCATTTTTCTTGAGTTCGGAAATTTTGTTGTCAAAAAGATAAAACATATCATTGATATGTAGTGACATACATTTGTATTGTAAAGTTTATGTAGATTTAACAAGATTAATATGATTTCGTCAAAATTATTAAGTAAAAATTTTAAAATTTTAGTTTCTGGCGTTTGATATTCGTTCAATATCGTTAATTTATTAGTATTGTTCGTCAGAAATTATTGTCATACTGATGAAATTTGATTTCATTCCTTCAAATTAATGAAGGTCTCCATCAAAGTTTCCGTAAAAAAACTTCATTCTGTCAAATTAAGTCTTCCAATAACAAATTATTATATATATAAGAAAGTTTGATGAATTATTATTTCTTAGGAACTCAACAATTCCTCTGTATACATTTCATTTAGTACTGTCCAAGGGTAATACTTGCTTGATTCCTCAATAAAGCAATATATTTCACTCCATGATGCATCGTTGGATATCCCCATATCTTCCAAATAGACAAGTTATATAGTTGTTATTTTATATTTTATTGTATTTATACTATTGATATTCACGCACTTGAATCAAAGCATACATAAATTGTACTTATTGATCAAAAAAATATTTAATTATATTTAAAATGATTTAGTATTTATTAAAAATCAAATTATTGGAGTAGTCATAGCATCTAATTCATATTTTTCTTTCTCCTTGTTTGCCTTTAAATCTGGGAACAGAACTATTCCATAAATAATGAAGAGAATATCGAAGATTACGAAAACAATAAGCCAAATTTTGCTTCGACTATAAATATAAATTATTTGTGTTATTTCAGAACAAATTGAATATAATATTTGAGAGAAGAAAATTAAATTATCTGAAAATTGACAAATCAATGATAATCCTACACTGTTAAGACCTAAGAATAGACTTATAGTGTTACCACTTGCTACTCCATAGCTAAACATGTTTCGTTTGCCCGTGAAAGCTAAAATTGAACAAATTATCAGGAAAATCAAGGAAAAGGCGGATGAAATTATCCAATGTATTCTTAATCCAAAGAAATAAATTGAAAAAGCAATAGAAATGAGAATAATACTAATAATTATTTGAAGAATATTATTAACTTGGATTATTTTGTAAGAAGATATGTGTTCTGGGGTTGCATTTGATATGACTATGTCAACAATGATTATTAATGGAGCTAAAATTAAGAGAATTGAATGAAAAATGTATTTTTCTCTTTAGAAGCGTTTGATCTTGCTGTTATTTCAGGAGTTATGTTCGGAATAAACCAAATAAGTATACTTTGGATCAAAGAAATGGATGCAAAAACGTATAAAAAATTTTCTGTGAGATGTGTATAATGTATGGTTTCCGATATATGTTCCAAATATAATACCAACAAAATGAAGGATTCCGTATGAATCTCTTGTATTTTCTGGCGAAATATGCGAAATGTACAAAGGATTCATCAATAAATGGATATTTGCGGCTATCAATTGAAAGGCAATGACAACAAAAGCAGCAAAAACGTTATCCTTAGATATTGAAGCTTTTGATACAAGAGCGATTGAATTTGAAATACCTGCAGCAATTAAAATAAATTTTGTTCCGAATTTCCTGTAAGTAAATATAGAGGAAACAAGTGTGATGATGGTTATTGGTAAAACTATAGCAGCTAAAATATATTGATTCAGTGAGAGGCCTGAAAGAAAAAATATAGGAACACTCTTCCAATTTGCAATCGCACTTAATGCTGATCCAACGAATACAACTCCTACATAATATAATTGCTTATTCAATAAGATTCCCATAATTGTCAAATTTGACAACGATACATTTTTCTGACATTGGATCCATATTGAAAAATTGAGAAAAATCTTAAAACCGCTTTAAATAGAATGTATTGTTTCATTAATGAAAAAATTTTGATAAAAAAATCTAAAAAAATCTAATAAATTCGCTAAAAAATTGTTTAAATAATTGGAGTATTCAGATTGTCTGACTTTGATTTTTCTTCTTCCTGTATGTTCTTTAGTTCTGGGAACAATGTAAAGCCATATACAATTGTAAATATGCCAAAAACAATAAAAATGATGAGCCAAATCTTACTGAAGAGAAATATATGGATAGTGTCAATCAAAGACTCGCAAACAATGTTAAGAATTTGAGAAAAGAAAATAAGATTATCTGAAAATTGACAAATAAGAGAGAGGCCAACGCTGCTTAAACCCAAGTTCATACTTATATTAAAAAGATCTCCCATTATAAATCTAAATATGTTAGATTTGTTCATGAAATTTAATATTGTAACAATTATTAAGAAAACTAATACAAAAATAGAGGAAACTATCCAATGCTTCCTTAATCCAAAGAAATAAATCGTAAATATGATTGTTATAATTGTTATCAACGTTAATACATAAAAAACAATGTTAACTATGTTAACCTGATCAACAACTGAATGATCATGTACTATTGGAGCACAGTACCTAGGTACTGCATTTAATCCAGACAAAAATGGAAGTAACGTTAATGCAGCTGTATGGAACCAAAGTTTAACGTTTCTTGGAGCTTGTAATTCTTCGGAAGTTTCGGGAGTCATGTTAGGAATGAAGATAGTAAGAATGGATTGTATGATTGAGATGGCTGCATAAACGTATGAGAAAATTTTCCAATGTGGAGATATTGCAATACGAAAACCACTTATGGATCCAATTACTAAACCAATAAAATGGAATATTCCATATGAATTTCTTGTATTTGACATTGAAATATGAGAAATATATAATGGATTCATCAAATTACACATAATATATCCAACACCAATGAATGTTCCAGTAATATAAACGAGATATGAAGTGTTGGCTGCATTGAATGTCGCAATAATTAAACCAATTGCGATTAAAATACCGTTTATTATTGAATTGATTCTAGTTCCAAGTTTTTTGTACATCCAAATGGACAATACAATTGCTATTATTTCAACGAGGAATACTATTGGAAAATAGTAGTAAGTACTGTAATTTACTTCAATGATTTTGCTAGCAAGTATACTTTTCTACATTGTCGCTGCAGTATGAGTGACTACGGTGCCAAGAAATGCAACTCCGGCATACATAAGTTGCTTGTTGAGGATGATACCCATAATAATGGCAAATGACAATCTGTCTGACAGCGGATCTCTTATGAAAAAATTGAGGCAAATCTGAATGTCAGATATGTTTTGATGTATTTAGGTAGAATCTAAATTCTTGCAAAACAAACCGTAAAATTTACAATGGGCTCATTGAATATTTTATAAGAATCGAAAATTGAGGGAATCAATAAAATTTTAAAACGAACATTGACTAACCATAAGAGGAAACACATAATATGGAAAATATTTGATTAGAAGGGTAATTTTTCCACTTCAAATCATGTGAGTTCTTTCGATTTGATAAAATATTAATAAAAAAATATTTAAATAAATATGATTTTATAGTATAATTAATAATTTTAACATAGATAAGTGAAAACAAACTATGTTAACAAGCTGATTTGGGATCTAAATATTAATAAAATTAAATATCATGTTGATGGATTTGATGAGGCATTGATTTAATATAGTTGATGGATTTTTTACCTGTGAAAGAAAAAGCAAATATTTTGATAATCATAAATAAATTGAAATAAATGCAATAGAATTACATTTGATAACCATAATAAATGAGCGTATTATTCAGATGTTTTAACATGATTTCAGCTAAATATTACAAAAAATAGCAGGGATTTTATTTAGAAGATTTTGAAATAGTTAATGTTAATGCATAAATTGTTTTAGGAATCGAAAGGATGTTCTTGTGTTTGTTGTCTTTCAGACTGTTAGGAATAACAAAAAATGTTAATGGTTGATGTGATGATGTTTTATTATCATCATCAACAACATAAAGATAAATTGAATGAAATCCACATGAAATAGAATCAATTCCAATTGATTCGGTGAATGGACGTTGATTATTATCATAAATATAAAATGTTGTTAAATCATTAAATGTTTCTTCATCAAGTTTGTATTTGATTGTAAATGTTCCTCGCTCATCTGAATCTTGAACAAAACCATCAATATAAAGCTTCTTATTGACATCTTTGACAAATGTCTGATTATTTCTTGTTGTTATTGATAATAATGGTGAATTATAAAAATATTGAAAAGCTGATCGAAAAGGAGTAGATGTTTTATTTGATTCATCAGTTGCTGTTACTATAAGATGATGTAATGATTCAGTCAGTTCTGATGGAAATTCTAGATCAAAGGAAAATGGATGTTCATTAATATTTAAAATTTCAATAGTTTTAGTGTCAATGATGTCGTTGTCAATGTAACATCGAATAGTGACAAGACCTGTGCCATCAAGATCTACAATCTGACCTTCAAGATGAATACTCTTGTTCAAACATCGATGATATGGACCGTTCTCGAATGTGTTGATTGTGAGTTCGGGTGAATTGTATTCATAATAAAAATAAATATGTTCTTCGTTTGATTTCTTGTTGTGTTCATCTGAGCAATAAATTGTGATACTGTGAACAGATTCTGAAAATGCTGTTGGAAATTCAACTTCGTTAGAAAATGAAATAATACATTCTGTGTTCATGGATTCTGAATGTAATTCTGAATATGGATAATCATCAAATTTGTAAAAGATAGAGATATGACCTGTGCAGTCCGAATCTTCGATACTTCCCTCAATATTGATAAATTTGTTTGTTGTCTTGTGGAATCTGCTGAAATTATATGTTGAAACCGAAACAATTGGTGAATTGAAAACAAATTCGGATGTCTTAGTGTAGTTTGATGATGTTTTGAAGAAGCTGTCTTCAATCCAAATAAAAATTGTATGATTACTCTCTGAATCGTATTCTTCGAAGATTTCTGATGTTGGAATAAAAAATGTGAATTCATATACCATACCGAAAAGGGTCGCTAGAAAAAGTGACTTTTGGCGCCAAAATTATTTTTTAAAAAAAAACTTATTTTTATTATTTAATCAATATTACACCATTACATATTATTTTTTATATCAAATCCATACTATTTTTCAGAATGGAAGTTTTTGTAAACTTTTACAAAACTCAAATGGATCCATATCACTGGCATCGTACCTCCAGAAAATTAGTTGACATCGAATGGCTAAAGGAATCGGTTCAACAAATTAACTCTGGAATGAAGCTAAAGGATATTTGCAAAAAGGCCCGTTTAAATAATGGTACCTTTCGTGAAATATCCAAAACCATGTTCAAAAAGCTTGTCAGAGAAAATAATTTGGAATTAATTCCAAAAAGAGGAAGAAAACAAATAGAAATTAATCTTGATGCCTGCCAAGCTTATGCAAATTTGAAAGATTTAATGCCCGATGCAGGCATCAATAAAATTATTCAGAAAATGAAAACAGACCTTGTCAATATTGAGAAGAATCCAGAAGAATTTCAAAAAATTCAATCAGAAATTCAAAAAAATGGAGAAATAAATTATGAGTCTGGAAACTGGCTCGATGAAGTTGACCGCACAACTTTAGTTCCAGTTGTGACTCCAATAGAAGGTACGCCTATTGAAATAAATCCATTACGCGAATCTCTTCAAACGGCAACATACATTACAAAAAATTTCGATTCTCCCTTATATAGAATGGGCAGGAAAATACACGAAGCGATTATCGCAGATACTCCCCCTCAAAATCAAGAAAATCAGCAAAAATACATTCCTCGAAATTATCTAGCATCCAAATGTCATCAAATTTGGCATGCTGATATCCACTATTGGAGGAAACGAATAGGCAAATATTTGTTTGCGATAATAGACGACAGATCGCGAAAAATCATAGATTTTAATTTATTTACCGAAAAAACAGCTCAAAATACAACTGCAGTTCTTAAAAGAGCATTAAGTACTCTACCTCAACCACCATACGCTATTTGGACTGATAACGGCCTTGAAAATAAAAGCTCATTTCATCAACTTTTGGTTGAACGTGGAATTGAGCATATTTTCATTCAACCGGGCAATCCACAGGCAAATGGTAAGATTGAGAGATGGTGGCCATACGTGGAAAGAAACTGCAAGTCAGAATCAGATCTTCCACGGGTCATCAGATTTTACAATAATATGCCCCATTCTTCTTTGCCTGTGAATCCTGAAACGAACGTTTACTTTACGCCGAATGAATTCGAGGCCAGTGAAATTGATGATCACTGGTATCGAAATCCAGAACAAGAACCATTCTAGATAGTCGACGGTCAATTAAAAAACCTTAAGGAAAGCATTGACGAGTTCAGAAAATGAAAATCTCGAGCAAGTTCAATAAATTTTCAACAAATTCTCAAATCATTACGAATAAACACTTAATATTATCGTATTTACATCTTTTTAATACAACTATTTACTTACTGATGATTCATTGCAAATCGTAGATTTGGATGATAAGTTATCTAACAAAAGTTTCCGAGCTTACCGCTTAAAACAATAGCCTACATCATATCTACGAATACCTCGGTACTCCGAGGCTACAGTTTTGCGCAGAAAGTTCAAAAAGTGACTTCGAATGCTAAGTTATCTAACAAAAATTTCCGAGCTTACAGTTTAAAACAATAGTCTACATCATATCTACGAATACCTCGTTACTCCGAGGTTCAGGTTAGTAAAAATCAATCTAAAAATATTTTTTTATGTACGTTAATGTAATCTGAGAGTGAGAGGCATATAGGCATACTATATACCTCTCACCCTTCAATTCCTACCAGAAAGTTCGAAAACTTGGTCGCAATTGCATCTGATTGCGACCAAGTTTTCGAACTTTCTCGAGGGAATAGGAGCCTACAAAGCACTGATTATGTATTAGTGCCTGGTAGGCTCCTATTCACTTTCTAAATGGGAGAAACTTTGCTTTCATAAGATAACATACGAACAAAGTTTCTCCCATTTAGAGTTTGAATTGAAGGGTGCGAGGTATATAGGCATACTATATACCTCTCACCCTTTAATTCCTATGAAAACAGTTCTAAAATAAAAATAAAAAACAAACTTAAATTAACTATTAAATTTTTTATATTTTAATTTCATATTTTTAATAAAATTCCTTATATATTATAATTATTATATTAAAAACCCTTTCGAATTTTGGCGCGAAAATAAGAGTAGGTGTCACTTTTTGTCACTTTTCTAGTGACCCTTTTCGGTACGGAACAAAAAATGTGAATTCATGTTCATTTGTAATTGTAACATCTTCAATATTATGTCGAGAACTGTTGTCGATGACATAGAAGAAGTAAATATGTTCTGCATTGTTTTCGTTTGTGAATGTTCCTGAGACTGTGATATTTCTATCAATTTTGTTGTGGTATGTAGACAGAGGTTCTTTGTTGACAATGAGAGATGGATTGTTGAATATATATATGAAATTAATGTTTTCTTCATTTGATTTCTTAAGACTTTCATCATAACAATAAATTGTGACTTTGTGAATTCCTTCATTCAAGTATGATGGAATATCGATGTTTTTATTGAATTCATGAGATGATGTATTATAAATTGTTATTCTTTCAACAAGTCGTTCTAAACCATTGTCATCAATAATGTAATTTATTGTAACTGTTCCACTTCCATCAAGATCAGTGACACTTCCTTTGATTTCAATTTGATTATTTATTCCTTTTCGAATTTGTTGATTGTTTTCTGTTGTTATAGAAATTGATGGTGTGTTGTAATTGAAATCAAATTGATAATGCAAATGATTTGAGTCTTTTTGATTAGAATCAACAGCCCAAATATAAATTATATGTGTTCCTTCTGAGAATGATGATGGAATTTTAACTGTGAAATCAAAATCATAATTTGTATTTATTTCATTGACTACTATTGATTGTGATGTCTTCTTAGTTGCTGTTTCACTGTCAAATTGGCAGTAAATATCAATTAGTTCATTGCCATCACGATCTGAAACAGATAAAGTAACAAAGATGTTGTAATCTGTATTCTTTGTGTATGATGACTTAGGAGCTGTTGTGATACTGATAATTGATGGATTATAAATGTATTCGAATGAAAGATTATATGTTTTGCTATTAAAACCATCTTTTAATAAATAAATATGAATTGTGTGATTGTTCTCTGGTAAATCATTTGGAAAAGTGATTGGTTTAGTGAAAGTTTCATCATTTGAATCGACTTGAACTTCGTATTGATTTTGAGTGTTATTATCTTCGTTGAAGTAATATTTAATGAGAGCTGTTGATTCTCCATTTGGATAACTTGCAATTCCTGATAATGTCAATGTCTGACCACTGTTCTTTATAATTTTTGTTGGATTTAAACCTAAATTAGATAGAGTAAGTTTATTTGAATATCCAACTGCAAATTCTAAAGAATTCTCGTAAACGAAAAAGGGGATTTGACTCCGTCAAATCCCCGCTCGCAAAAAGTGGACTTTACATGTCAAATTTTATATGCATGTAATGTCCACTTTTATGAGTTTTAGGAAGGAATTGGAAGCCATGAGTTACTGACATTTCATCAGTATCTCATAGCCTCCAATTCCTTCTTAAAATGGGAGAAACTTTGTCCGAATAGTTTAACATTCGGACAAAGTTTCTCCCATTTTAAGAAGGAATTGGAGGGTAAGAGATATACCATATGAATGTATATCTCTTACCCTCCAATTCCTTCTAGAAAGTGTCCAAACTTTGGGTTAATTGCAAACTATTAACCCAAAGTTTGGACACTTTCAAGTGGAGATGGAAGGCTTTGGGGTATATATTAATACAATATACCTCAAAGCCTTCCATCTCCACTACAAATGGGAGAAACTTTGTCCGAATAGTTTAACATTCGGACAAAGTTTCTCCCATCTTTCAATGTAATTGCTACCTGTGAGGTACTGACTTGAAGTCAGTGCTTCACAGGTAGCAATATCCAAAAATTTAAAAACATTTTATCAGTTCGTTAAAGAACTAGAGCCTCCTAGGTACTGAACCAGAATCAGTGCCTAGGGGACTCTAGTGATCTATATAAATCTGAGAAACTTTGAGGAAATTGTTCGACATTTCCTCAAAGTTTCTCAGCAATTTAGCGAGGAATGTTCGTTATCGTGTAGATATTTATAATATATACATGATAACAAACATTCCCCGCTAAAAGATGTAAAATCTTATAAGAAATAATTGCAAAAGAATAACAAATTGCAACAAATTTTATATGAAACTGAACCTTATGAGGTAGTGATTCAAGATCACCGCCTCATAAGATTCAGTTTCAATCTCAAGTATCTCAAAAGTAAGGCTCTTTTTTGCCATGTAAAGTGTCACTTTACTGTCAAACCGTTTTTATCGTTTTCGTTTACAACAGAATCAATATTAGTTAATTGATTATCACTCTTAGCTTGTGCAGTTAATATGTGATCACCATAATCTAAATCGGAAATATAAATCGATACATCTGAATCAAATGTTCTAGCAATTGGATTAGTATTTTTTGTTCTTTTTAATTCTGAATCAATATAAAATTTTATCTCCACAGAATTACCTGGAGGATTATATACAGTATAATAAACAACCCAAACATTGTTTTTATCTGGAATCGTTTTCTTAGTTGGTTCTGTAAGTTCAATTCTAAATTCATCACCTGCAAGTAAATTTTTCTTATCATTTTCATATTTGTAATTATATTTTAATTTGATTTTTTTTTCATTTCTTTCAGAAAAATTATCTTTTGAATTTTCAAAATATTCATCCATATTACGAGTATTATTGTGAAATATCGATTTAGATTCACTTAATAATGTAATATTAGACATTTTCGTTTACGTAATTCGTTCATTTTTCTTGAGTTCGGAAATTTTGTTGTCAAAAAGATAAAACATATCATTGATATGTAGTGACATACATTTGTATTGTAAAGTTTATGTAGATTTAACAAGATTAATATGATTTCGTCAAAATTATTAAGTAAAAATTTTAAAATTTTAGTTTCTGGCGTTTGATATTCGTTCAATATCGTTAATTTATTAGTATTGTTCGTCAGAAATTATTGTCATACTGATGAAATTTGATTTCATTCCTTCAAATTAATGAAGGTCTCCATCAAAGTTTCCGTAAAAAAACTTCATTCTGTCAAATTAAGTCTTCCAATAACAAATTATTATATATATAAGAAAGTTTGATGAATTATTATTTCTTAGGAACTCAACAATTCCTCTGTATACATTTCATTTAGTACTGTCCAAGGGTAATACTTGCTTGATTCCTCAATAAAGCAATATATTTCACTCCATGATGCATCGTTGGATATCCCCATATCTTCCAAATAGACAAGTTATATAGTTGTTATTTTATATTTTATTGTATTTATACTATTGATATTCACGCACTTGAATCAAAGCATACATAAATTGTACTTATTGATCAAAAAAATATTTAATTATATTTAAAATGATTTAGTATTTATTAAAAATCAAATTATTGGAGTAGTCATAGCATCTAATTCATATTTTTCTTTCTCCTTGTTTGCCTTTAAATCTGGGAACAGAACTATTCCATAAATAATGAAGAGAATATCGAAGATTACGAAAACAATAAGCCAAATTTTGCTTCGACTATAAATATAAATTATTTGTGTTATTTCAGAACAAATTGAATATAATATTTGAGAGAAGAAAATTAAATTATCTGAAAATTGACAAATCAATGATAATCCTACACTGTTAAGACCTAAGAATAGACTTATAGTGTTACCACTTGCTACTCCATAGCTAAACATGTTTCGTTTGCCCGTGAAAGCTAAAATTGAACAAATTATCAGGAAAATCAAGGAAAAGGCGGATGAAATTATCCAATGTATTCTTAATCCAAAGAAATAAATTGAAAAAGCAATAGAAATGAGAATAATACTAATAATTATTTGAAGAATATTATTAACTTGGATTATTTTGTAAGAAGATATGTGTTCTGGGGTTGCATTTGATATGACTATGTCAACAATGATTATTAATGGAGCTAAAATTAAGAGAATTGAATGAAAAATGTATTTTTTCTCTTTAGAAGCGTTTGATCTTGCTGTTATTTCAGGAGTTATGTTCGGAATAAACCAAATAAGTATACTTTGGATCAAAGAAATGGATGCAAAAACGTATAAAAAAATTTTTCTGTGAGATGTGTATAATGTATGGTTTCCGATATATGTTCCAAATATAATACCAACAAAATGAAGGATTCGTATGAATCTCTTGTATTTTCTGGCGAAATATGCGAAATGTACAAAGGATTCATCAATAAATGGATATTTGCGGCTATCAATTGAAAGGCAATGACAACAAAAGCAGCAAAAACGTTATCCTTAGATATTGAAGCTTTTGATACAAGAGCGATTGAATTTGAAATACCTGCAGCAATTAAAATAAATTTTGTTCCGAATTTCCTGTAAGTAAATATAGAGGAAACAAGTGTGATGATGGTTATTGGTAAAACTATAGCAGCTAAAATATATTGACTCAGTGAGAGGCCTGAAAGAAAAATTATAGGAACACTCTTCCAATTTGCAATCGCACTTAATGCTGATCCAACGAATACAACTCCTACATAATATAATTGCTTATTCAATAAGATTCCCATAATTGTCAAATTTGACAACGATACATTTTTCTGACATTGGATCCATATTGAAAAATTGAGAAAAATCTTAAAACCGCTTTAAATAGAATGTATTGTTTCATTAATGAAAAATTTTGATAAAAAAAATCTAAAAAAATCTAATAAATTCGCTAAAAAATTGTTTAAATAATTGGAGTATTCAGATTGTCTGACTTTGATTTTTCTTCTTCCTGTATGTTCTTTAGTTCTGGGAACAATGTAAAGCCATATACAATTGTAAATATGCCAAAAACAATAAAAATGATGAGCCAAATCTTACTGAAGAGAAATATATGGATAGTGTCAATCAAAGACTCGCAAACAATGTTAAGAATTTGAGAAAAGAAAATAAGATTATCTGAAAATTGACAAATAAGAGAGAGGCCAACGCTGCTTAAACCCAAGTTCATACTTATATTAAAAAGATCTCCCATTATAAATCTAAATATGTTAGATTTGTTCATGAAATTTAATATTGTAACAATTATTAAGAAAACTAATACAAAAATAGAGGAAACTATCCAATGCTTCCTTAATCCAAAGAAATAAATCGTAAATATGATTGTTATAATTGTTATCAACGTTAATACATAAAAAACAATGTTAACTATGTTAACCTGATCAACAACTGAATGATCATGTACTATTGGAGCACAGTACCTAGGTACTGCATTTAATCCAGACAAAAATGGAAGTAACGTTAATGCAGCTGTATGGAACCAAAGTTTAACGTTTCTTGGAGCTTGTAATTCTTCGGAAGTTTCGGGAGTCATGTTAGGAATGAAGATAGTAAGAATGGATTGTATGATTGAGATGGCTGCATAAACGTATGAGAAAATTTTCCAATGTGGAGATATTGCAATACGAAAACCACTTATGGATCCAATTACTAAACCAATAAAATGGAATATTCCATATGAATTTCTTGTATTTGACATTGAAATATGAGAAATATATAATGGATTCATCAAATTACACATAATATATCCAACACCAATGAATGTTCCAGTAATATAAACGAGATATGAAGTGTTGGCTGCATTGAATGTCGCAATAATTAAACCAATTGCGATTAAAATACCGTTTATTATTGAATTGATTCTAGTTCCAAGTTTTTTGTACATCCAAATGGACAATACAATTGCTATTATTTCAACGAGGAATACTATTGGAAAATAGTAGTAAGTACTGTAATTTACTTCAATGATTTTGCTAGCAAGTATACTTTTCTACATTGTCGCTGCAGTATGAGTGACTACGGTGCCAAGAAATGCAACTCCGGCATACATAAGTTGCTTGTTGAGGATGATACCCATAATAATGGCAAATGACAATCTGTCTGACAGCGGATCTCTTATGAAAAAATTGAGGCAAATCTGAATGTCAGATATGTTTTGATGTATTTAGGTAGAATCTAAATTCTTGCAAAACAAACCGTAAAATTTACAATGGGCTCATTGAATATTTTATAAGAATCGAAAATTGAGGGAATCAATAAAATTTTAAAACGAACATTGACTAACCATAAGAGGAAACACATAATATGGAAAATATTTGATTAGAAGGGTAATTTTTCCACTTCAAATCATGTGAGTTCTTTCAATTTGATAAAATATTAATAAAAAAAATATTTAAATAAATATGATTTTATAGTATAATTAATAATTTTAACATAGATAAGTGAAAACAAACTATGTTAACAAGCTGATTTGGGATCTAAATATTAATAAAATTAAATATCATGTTGATGGATTTGATGAGGCATTGATTTAATATAGTTGATGGATTTTTTACCTGTGAAAGAAAAAGCAAATATTTTGATAATCATAAATAAATTGAAATAAATGCAATAGAATTACATTTGATAACCATAATAAATGAGCGTATTATTCAGATGTTTTAACATGATTTCAGCTAAATATTACAAAAAATAGCAGGGATTTTATTTAGAAGATTTTGAAATAGTTAATGTTAATGCATAAATTGTTTTAGGAATCGAAAGGATGTTCTTGTGTTTGTTGTCTTTCAGACTGTTAGGAATAACAAAAAATGTTAATGGTTGATGTGATGATGTTTTATTATCATCATCAACAACATAAAGATAAATTGAATGAAATCCACATGAAATAGAATCAATTCCAATTGATTCGGTGAATGGACGTTGATTATTATCATAAATATAAAATGTTGTTAAATCATTAAATGTTTCTTCATCAAGTTTGTATTTGATTGTAAATGTTCCTCGCTCATCTGAATCTTGAACAAAACCATCAATATAAAGCTTCTTATTGACATCTTTGACAAATGTCTGATTATTTCTTGTTGTTATTGATAATAATGGTGAATTATAAAAATATTGAAAAGCTGATCGAAAAGGAGTAGATGTTTTATTTGATTCATCAGTTGCTGTTACTATAAGATGATGTAATGATTCAGTCAGTTCTGATGGAAATTCTAGATCAAAGGAAAATGGATGTTCATTAATATTTAAAATTTCAATAGTTTTAGTGTCAATGATGTCGTTGTCAATGTAACATCGAATAGTGACAAGACCTGTGCCATCAAGATCTACAATCTGACCTTCAAGATGAATACTCTTGTTCAAACATCGATGATATGGACCGTTCTCGAATGTGTTGATTGTGAGTTCGGGTGAATTGTATTCATAATAAAAATAAATATGTTCTTCGTTTGATTTCTTGTTGTGTTCATCTGAGCAATAAATTGTGATACTGTGAACAGATTCTGAAAATGCTGTTGGAAATTCAACTTCGTTAGAAAATGAAATAATACATTCTGTGTTCATGGATTCTGAATGTAATTCTGAATATGGATAATCATCAAATTTGTAAAAGATAGAGATATGACCTGTGCAGTCCGAATCTTCGATACTTCCCTCAATATTGATAAATTTGTTTGTTGTCTTGTGGAATCTGCTGAAATTATATGTTGAAACCGAAACAATTGGTGAATTGAAAACAAATTCGGATGTCTTAGTGTAGTTTGATGATGTTTTGAAGAAGCTGTCTTCAATCCAAATAAAAATTGTATGATTACTCTCTGAATCGTATTCTTCGAAGATTTCTGATGTTGGAATAAAAAATGTGAATTCATATACCATACCGAAAAGGGTCGCTAGAAAAAGTGACTTTTGGCGCCAAAATTATTTTTTAAAAAAAACTTATTTTTATTATTTAATCAATATTACACCATTACATATTATTTTTTATATCAAATCCATACTATTTTTCAGAATGGAAGTTTTTGTAAACTTTTACAAAACTCAAATGGATCCATATCACTGGCATCGTACCTCCAGAAAATTAGTTGACATCGAATGGCTAAAGGAATCGGTTCAACAAATTAACTCTGGAATGAAGCTAAAGGATATTTGCAAAAAGGCCCGTTTAAATAATGGTACCTTTCGTGAAATATCCAAAACCATGTTCAAAAAGCTTGTCAGAGAAAATAATTTGGAATTAATTCCAAAAAGAGGAAGAAAACAAATAGAAATTAATCTTGATGCCTGCCAAGCTTATGCAAATTTGAAAGATTTAATGCCCGATGCAGGCATCAATAAAATTATTCAGAAAATGAAAACAGACCTTGTCAATATTGAGAAGAATCCAGAAGAATTTCAAAAAATTCAATCAGAAATTCAAAAAAATGGAGAAATAAATTATGAGTCTGGAAACTGGCTCGATGAAGTTGACCGCACAACTTTAGTTCCAGTTGTGACTCCAATAGAAGGTACGCCTATTGAAATAAATCCATTACGCGAATCTCTTCAAACGGCAACATACATTACAAAAAATTTCGATTCTCCCTTATATAGAATGGGCAGGAAAATACACGAAGCGATTATCGCAGATACTCCCCCTCAAAATCAAGAAAATCAGCAAAAATACATTCCTCGAAATTATCTAGCATCCAAATGTCATCAAATTTGGCATGCTGATATCCACTATTGGAGGAAACGAATAGGCAAATATTTGTTTGCGATAATAGACGACAGATCGCGAAAAATCATAGATTTTAATTTATTTACCGAAAAAACAGCTCAAAATACAACTGCAGTTCTTAAAAGAGCATTAAGTACTCTACCTCAACCACCATACGCTATTTGGACTGATAACGGCCTTGAAAATAAAAGCTCATTTCATCAACTTTTGGTTGAACGTGGAATTGAGCATATTTTCATTCAACCGGGCAATCCACAGGCAAATGGTAAGATTGAGAGATGGTGGCCATACGTGGAAAGAAACTGCAAGTCAGAATCAGATCTTCCACGGGTCATCAGATTTTACAATAATATGCCCCATTCTTCTTTGCCTGTGAATCCTGAAACGAACGTTTACTTTACGCCGAATGAATTCGAGGCCAGTGAAATTGATGATCACTGGTATCGAAATCCAGAACAAGAACCATTCTAGATAGTCGACGGTCAATTAAAAAACCTTAAGGAAAGCATTGACGAGTTCAGAAAATGAAAATCTCGAGCAAGTTCAATAAATTTTCAACAAATTCTCAAATCATTACGAATAAACACTTAATATTATCGTATTTACATCTTTTTAATACAACTATTTACTTACTGATGATTCATTGCAAATCGTAGATTTGGATGATAAGTTATCTAACAAAAGTTTCCGAGCTTACCGCTTAAAACAATAGCCTACATCATATCTACGAATACCTCGGTACTCCGAGGCTACAGTTTTGCGCAGAAAGTTCAAAAAGTGACTTCGAATGCTAAGTTATCTAACAAAAATTTCCGAGCTTACAGTTTAAAACAATAGTCTACATCATATCTACGAATACCTCGTTACTCCGAGGTTCAGGTTAGTAAAAATCAATCTAAAAATATTTTTTTATGTACGTTAATGTAATCTGAGAGTGAGAGGCATATAGGCATACTATATACCTCTCACCCTTCAATTCCTACCAGAAAGTTCGAAAACTTGGTCGCAATTGCATCTGATTGCGACCAAGTTTTCGAACTTTCTCGAGGGAATAGGAGCCTACAAAGCACTGATTATGTATTAGTGCCTGGTAGGCTCCTATTCACTTTCTAAATGGGAGAAACTTTGCTTTCATAAGATAACATACGAACAAAGTTTCTCCCATTTAGAGTTTGAATTGAAGGGTGCGAGGTATATAGGCATACTATATACCTCTCACCCTTTAATTCCTATGAAAACAGTTCTAAAATAAAAATAAAAAACAAACTTAAATTAACTATTAAATTTTTTATATTTTAATTTCATATTTTTAATAAAATTCCTTATATATTATAATTATTATATTAAAAACCCTTTCGAATTTTGGCGCGAAAATAAGAGTAGGTGTCACTTTTTGTCACTTTTCTAGTGACCCTTTTCGGTACGGAACAAAAAATGTGAATTCATGTTCATTTGTAATTGTAACATCTTCAATATTATGTCGAGAACTGTTGTCGATGACATAGAAGAAGTAAATATGTTCTGCATTGTTTTCGTTTGTGAATGTTCCTGAGACTGTGATATTTCTATCAATTTTGTTGTGGTATGTAGACAGAGGTTCTTTGTTGACAATGAGAGATGGATTGTTGAATATATATATGAAATTAATGTTTTCTTCATTTGATTTCTTAAGGCTTTCATCATAACAATAAATTGTGACTTTGTGAATTCCTTCATTCAAGTATGATGGAATATCGATGTTTTTATTGAATTCATGAGATGATGTATTATAAATTGTTATTCTTTCAACAAGTCGTTCTAAACCATTGTCATCAATAATGTAATTTATTGTAACTGTTCCACTTCCATCAAGATCAGTGACACTTCCTTTGATTTCAATTTGATTATTTATTCCTTTTCGAATTTGTTGATTGTTTTCTGTTGTTATAGAAATTGATGGTGTGTTGTAATTGAAATCAAATTGATAATGCAAATGATTTGAGTCTTTTTGATTAGAATCAACAGCCCAAATATAAATTATATGTGTTCCTTCTGAGAATGATGATGGAATTTTAACTGTGAAATCAAAATCATAATTTGTATTTATTTCATTGACTACTATTGATTGTGATGTCTTCTTAGTTGCTGTTTCACTGTCAAATTGGCAGTAAATATCAATTAGTTCATTGCCATCACGATCTGAAACAGATAAAGTAACAAAGATGTTGTAATCTGTATTCTTTGTGTATGATGACTTAGGAGCTGTTGTGATACTGATAATTGATGGATTATAAATGTATTCGAATGAAAGATTATATGTTTTGCTATTAAAACCATCTTTTAATAAATAAATATGAATTGTGTGATTGTTCTCTGGTAAATCATTTGGAAAAGTGATTGGTTTAGTGAAAGTTTCATCATTTGAATCGACTTGAACTTCGTATTGATTTTGAGTGTTATTATCTTCGTTGAAGTAATATTTAATGAGAGCTGTTGATTCTCCATTTGGATAACTTGCAATTCCTGATAATGTCAATGTCTGACCACTGTTCTTTATAATTTTTGTTGGATTTAAACCTAAATTAGATAGAGTAAGTTTATTTGAATATCCAACTGCAAATTCTAAAGAATTCTCGTAAACGAAAAAGGGGATTTGACTCCGTCAAATCCCCGCTCGCAAAAAGTGGACTTTACATGTCAAATTTTATATGCATGTAATGTCCACTTTTATGAGTTTTAGGAAGGAATTGGAAGCCATGAGTTACTGACATTTCATCAGTATCTCATAGCCTCCAATTCCTTCTTAAAATGGGAGAAACTTTGTCCGAATAGTTTAACATTCGGACAAAGTTTCTCCCATTTTAAGAAGGAATTGGAGGGTAAGAGATATACCATATGAATGTATATCTCTTACCCTCCAATTCCTTCTAGAAAGTGTCCAAACTTTGGGTTAATTGCAAACTATTAACCCAAAGTTTGGACACTTTCAAGTGGAGATGGAAGGCTTTGGGGTATATATTAATACAATATACCTCAAAGCCTTCCATCTCCACTACAAATGGGAGAAACTTTGTCCGAATAGTTTAACATTCGGACAAAGTTTCTCCCATCTTTCAATGTAATTGCTACCTGTGAGGTACTGACTTGAAGTCAGTGCTTCACAGGTAGCAATATCCAAAAATTTAAAAACATTTTATCAGTTCGTTAAAGAACTAGAGCCTCCTAGGTACTGAACCAGAATCAGTGCCTAGGGGACTCTAGTGATCTATATAAATCTGAGAAACTTTGAGGAAATTGTTCGACATTTCCTCAAAGTTTCTCAGCAATTTAGCGAGGAATGTTCGTTATCGTGTAGATATTTATAATATATACATGATAACAAACATTCCCGCTAAAAGATGTAAAATCTTATAAGAAATAATTGCAAAAGAATAACAAATTGCAACAAATTTTATATGAAACTGAACCTTATGAGGTAGTGATTCAAGATCACCGCCTCATAAGATTCAGTTTCAATCTCAAGTATCTCAAAAGTAAGGCTCTATTTTTGCCATGTAAAGTGTCACTTTACTGTCAAACCGTTTTTATCGTTTTCGTTTACAACAGAATCAATATTAGTTAATTGATTATCACTCTTAGCTTGTGCAGTTAATATGTGATCACCATAATCTAAATCGGAAATATAAATCGATACATCTGAATCAAATGTTCTAGCAATTGGATTAGTATTTTTTGTTCTTTTTAATTCTGAATCAATATAAAATTTTATCTCCACAGAATTACCTGGAGGATTATATACAGTATAATAAACAACCCAAACATTGTTTTTATCTGGAATCGTTTTCTTAGTTGGTTCTGTAAGTTCAATTCTAAATTCATCACCTGCAAGTAAATTTTTCTTATCATTTTCATATTTGTAATTATATTTTAATTTGATTTTTTTTTCATTTCTTTCAGAAAAATTATCTTTTGAATTTTCAAAATATTCATCCATATTACGAGTATTATTGTGAAATATCGATTTAGATTCACTTAATAATGTAATATTAGACATTTTCGTTTACGTAATTCGTTCATTTTTCTTGAGTTCGGAAATTTTGTTGTCAAAAAGATAAAACATATCATTGATATGTAGTGACATACATTTGTATTGTAAAGTTTATGTAGATTTAACAAGATTAATATGATTTCGTCAAAATTATTAAGTAAAAATTTTAAAATTTTAGTTTCTGGCGTTTGATATTCGTTCAATATCGTTAATTTATTAGTATTGTTCGTCAGAAATTATTGTCATACTGATGAAATTTGATTTCATTCCTTCAAATTAATGAAGGTCTCCATCAAAGTTTCCGTAAAAAAACTTCATTCTGTCAAATTAAGTCTTCCAATAACAAATTATTATATATATAAGAAAGTTTTGAATTATTATTTCTTAGGAACTCAACAATTCCTCTGTATACATTTCATTTAGTACTGTCCAAGGGTAATACTTGCTTGATTCCTCAATAAAGCAATATATTTCACTCCATGATGCATCGTTGGATATCCCCATATCTTCCAAATAGACAAGTTATATAGTTGTTATTTTATATTTTATTGTATTTATACTATTGATATTCACGCACTTGAATCAAAGCATACATAAATTGTACTTATTGATCAAAAAAATATTTAATTATATTTAAAATGATTTAGTATTTATTAAAAATCAAATTATTGGAGTAGTCATAGCATCTAATTCATATTTTTCTTTCTCCTTGTTTGCCTTTAAATCTGGGAACAGAACTATTCCATAAATAATGAAGAGAATATCGAAGATTACGAAAACAATAAGCCAAATTTTGCTTCGACTATAAATATAAATTATTTGTGTTATTTCAGAACAAATTGAATATAATATTTGAGAGAAGAAAATTAAATTATCTGAAAATTGACAAATCAATGATAATCCTACACTGTTAAGACCTAAGAATAGACTTATAGTGTTACCACTTGCTACTCCATAGCTAAACATGTTTCGTTTGCCCGTGAAAGCTAAAATTGAACAAATTATCAGGAAAATCAAGGAAAAGGCGGATGAAATTATCCAATGTATTCTTAATCCAAAGAAATAAATTGAAAAAGCAATAGAAATGAGAATAATACTAATAATTATTTGAAGAATATTATTAACTTGGATTATTTTGTAAGAAGATATGTGTTCTGGGGTTGCATTTGATATGACTATGTCAACAATGATTATTAATGGAGCTAAAATTAAGAGAATTGAATGAAAAATGTATTTTTTCTCTTTAGAAGCGTTTGATCTTGCTGTTATTTCAGGAGTTATGTTCGGAATAAACCAAATAAGTATACTTTGGATCAAAGAAATGGATGCAAAAACGTATAAAAAAATTTTTCTGTGAGATGTGTATAATGTATGGTTTCCGATATATGTTCCAAATATAATACCAACAAAATGAAGGATTCCGTATGAATCTCTTGTATTTTCTGGCGAAATATGCGAAATGTACAAAGGATTCATCAATAAATGGATATTTGCGGCTATCAATTGAAAGGCAATGACAACAAAAGCAGCAAAAACGTTATCCTTAGATATTGAAGCTTTTGATACAAGAGCGATTGAATTTGAAATACCTGCAGCAATTAAAATAAATTTTGTTCCGAATTTCCTGTAAGTAAATATAGAGGAAACAAGTGTGATGATGGTTATTGGTAAAACTATAGCAGCTAAAATATATTGATTCAGTGAGAGGCCTGAAAGAAAAAATATAGGAACACTCTTCCAATTTGCAATCGCACTTAATGCTGATCCAACGAATACAACTCCTACATAATATAATTGCTTATTCAATAAGATTCCCATAATTGTCAAATTTGACAACGATACATTTTTCTGACATTGGATCCATATTGAAAAATTGAGAAAAATCTTAAAACCGCTTTAAATAGAATGTATTGTTTCATTAATGAAAAAATTTTGATAAAAAAATCTAAAAAAATCTAATAAATTCGCTAAAAAATTGTTTAAATAATTGGAGTATTCAGATTGTCTGACTTTGATTTTTCTTCTTCCTGTATGTTCTTTAGTTCTGGGAACAATGTAAAGCCATATACAATTGTAAATATGCCAAAAACAATAAAAATGATGAGCCAAATCTTACTGAAGAGAAATATATGGATAGTGTCAATCAAAGACTCGCAAACAATGTTAAGAATTTGAGAAAAGAAAATAAGATTATCTGAAAATTGACAAATAAGAGAGAGGCCAACGCTGCTTAAACCCAAGTTCATACTTATATTAAAAAGATCTCCCATTATAAATCTAAATATGTTAGATTTGTTCATGAAATTTAATATTGTAACAATTATTAAGAAAACTAATACAAAAATAGAGGAAACTATCCAATGCTTCCTTAATCCAAAGAAATAAATCGTAAATATGATTGTTATAATTGTTATCAACGTTAATACATAAAAAACAATGTTAACTATGTTAACCTGATCAACAACTGAATGATCATGTACTATTGGAGCACAGTACCTAGGTACTGCATTTAATCCAGACAAAAATGGAAGTAACGTTAATGCAGCTGTATGGAACCAAAGTTTAACGTTTCTTGGAGCTTGTAATTCTTCGGAAGTTTCGGGAGTCATGTTAGGAATGAAGATAGTAAGAATGGATTGTATGATTGAGATGGCTGCATAAACGTATGAGAAAATTTTCCAATGTGGAGATATTGCAATACGAAAACCACTTATGGATCCAATTACTAAACCAATAAAATGGAATATTCCATATGAATTTCTTGTATTTGACATTGAAATATGAGAAATATATAATGGATTCATCAAATTACACATAATATATCCAACACCAATGAATGTTCCAGTAATATAAACGAGATATGAAGTGTTGGCTGCATTGAATGTCGCAATAATTAAACCAATTGCGATTAAAATACCGTTTATTATTGAATTGATTCTAGTTCCAAGTTTTTTGTACATCCAAATGGACAATACAATTGCTATTATTTCAACGAGGAATACTATTGGAAAATAGTAGTAAGTACTGTAATTTACTTCAATGATTTTGCTAGCAAGTATACTTTTCTACATTGTCGCTGCAGTATGAGTGACTACGGTGCCAAGAAATGCAACTCCGGCATACATAAGTTGCTTGTTGAGGATGATACCCATAATAATGGCAAATGACAATCTGTCTGACAGCGGATCTCTTATGAAAAAATTGAGGCAAATCTGAATGTCAGATATGTTTTGATGTATTTAGGTAGAATCTAAATTCTTGCAAAACAAACCGTAAAATTTACAATGGGCTCATTGAATATTTTATAAGAATCGAAAATTGAGGGAATCAATAAAATTTTAAAACGAACATTGACTAACCATAAGAGGAAACACATAATATGGAAAATATTTGATTAGAAGGGTAATTTTTCCACTTCAAATCATGTGAGTTCTTTCGATTTGATAAAATATTAATAAAAAAATATTTAAATAAATATGATTTTATAGTATAATTAATAATTTTAACATAGATAAGTGAAAACAAACTATGTTAACAAGCTGATTTGGGATCTAAATATTAATAAAATTAAATATCATGTTGATGGATTTGATGAGGCATTGATTTAATATAGTTGATGGATTTTTTACCTGTGAAAGAAAAAGCAAATATTTTGATAATCATAAATAAATTGAAATAAATGCAATAGAATTACATTTGATAACCATAATAAATGAGCGTATTATTCAGATGTTTTAACATGATTTCAGCTAAATATTACAAAAAATAGCAGGGATTTTATTTAGAAGATTTTGAAATAGTTAATGTTAATGCATAAATTGTTTTAGGAATCGAAAGGATGTTCTTGTGTTTGTTGTCTTTCAGACTGTTAGGAATAACAAAAAATGTTAATGGTTGATGTGATGATGTTTTATTATCATCATCAACAACATAAAGATAAATTGAATGAAATCCACATGAAATAGAATCAATTCCAATTGATTCGGTGAATGGACGTTGATTATTATCATAAATATAAAATGTTGTTAAATCATTAAATGTTTCTTCATCAAGTTTGTATTTGATTGTAAATGTTCCTCGCTCATCTGAATCTTGAACAAAACCATCAATATAAAGCTTCTTATTGACATCTTTGACAAATGTCTGATTATTTCTTGTTGTTATTGATAATAATGGTGAATTATAAAAATATTGAAAAGCTGATCGAAAAGGAGTAGATGTTTTATTTGATTCATCAGTTGCTGTTACTATAAGATGATGTAATGATTCAGTCAGTTCTGATGGAAATTCTAGATCAAAGGAAAATGGATGTTCATTAATATTTAAAATTTCAATAGTTTTAGTGTCAATGATGTCGTTGTCAATGTAACATCGAATAGTGACAAGACCTGTGCCATCAAGATCTACAATCTGACCTTCAAGATGAATACTCTTGTTCAAACATCGATGATATGGACCGTTCTCGAATGTGTTGATTGTGAGTTCGGGTGAATTGTATTCATAATAAAAATAAATATGTTCTTCGTTTGATTTCTTGTTGTGTTCATCTGAGCAATAAATTGTGATACTGTGAACAGATTCTGAAAATGCTGTTGGAAATTCAACTTCGTTAGAAAATGAAATAATACATTCTGTGTTCATGGATTCTGAATGTAATTCTGAATATGGATAATCATCAAATTTGTAAAAGATAGAGATATGACCTGTGCAGTCCGAATCTTCGATACTTCCCTCAATATTGATAAATTTGTTTGTTGTCTTGTGGAATCTGCTGAAATTATATGTTGAAACCGAAACAATTGGTGAATTGAAAACAAATTCGGATGTCTTAGTGTAGTTTGATGATGTTTTGAAGAAGCTGTCTTCAATCCAAATAAAAATTGTATGATTACTCTCTGAATCGTATTCTTCGAAGATTTCTGATGTTGGAATAAAAAATGTGAATTCATATACCATACCGAAAAGGGTCGCTAGAAAAAGTGACTTTTGGCGCCAAAATTATTTTTTAAAAAAAACTTATTTTTATTATTTAATCAATATTACACCATTACATATTATTTTTTATATCAAATCCATACTATTTTTCAGAATGGAAGTTTTTGTAAACTTTTACAAAACTCAAATGGATCCATATCACTGGCATCGTACCTCCAGAAAATTAGTTGACATCGAATGGCTAAAGGAATCGGTTCAACAAATTAACTCTGGAATGAAGCTAAAGGATATTTGCAAAAAGGCCCGTTTAAATAATGGTACCTTTCGTGAAATATCCAAAACCATGTTCAAAAAGCTTGTCAGAGAAAATAATTTGGAATTAATTCCAAAAAGAGGAAGAAAACAAATAGAAATTAATCTTGATGCCTGCCAAGCTTATGCAAATTTGAAAGATTTAATGCCCGATGCAGGCATCAATAAAATTATTCAGAAAATGAAAACAGACCTTGTCAATATTGAGAAGAATCCAGAAGAATTTCAAAAAATTCAATCAGAAATTCAAAAAAATGGAGAAATAAATTATGAGTCTGGAAACTGGCTCGATGAAGTTGACCGCACAACTTTAGTTCCAGTTGTGACTCCAATAGAAGGTACGCCTATTGAAATAAATCCATTACGCGAATCTCTTCAAACGGCAACATACATTACAAAAAATTTCGATTCTCCCTTATATAGAATGGGCAGGAAAATACACGAAGCGATTATCGCAGATACTCCCCCTCAAAATCAAGAAAATCAGCAAAAATACATTCCTCGAAATTATCTAGCATCCAAATGTCATCAAATTTGGCATGCTGATATCCACTATTGGAGGAAACGAATAGGCAAATATTTGTTTGCGATAATAGACGACAGATCGCGAAAAATCATAGATTTTAATTTATTTACCGAAAAAACAGCTCAAAATACAACTGCAGTTCTTAAAAGAGCATTAAGTACTCTACCTCAACCACCATATGCTATTTGGACTGATAACGGCCTTGAAAATAAAAGCTCATTTCATCAACTTTTGGTTGAACGTGGAATTGAGCATATTTTCATTCAACCGGGCAATCCACAGGCAAATGGTAAGATTGAGAGATGGTGGCCATACGTGGAAAGAAACTGCAAGTCAGAATCAGATCTTCCACGGGTCATCAGATTTTACAATAATATGCCCCATTCTTCTTTGCCTGTGAATCCTGAAACGAACGTTTACTTTACGCCGAATGAATTCGAGGCCAGTGAAATTGATGATCACTGGTATCGAAATCCAGAACAAGAACCATTCTAGATAGTCGACGGTCAATTAAAAAACCTTAAGGAAAGCATTGACGAGTTCAGAAAATGAAAATCTCGAGCAAGTTCAATAAATTTTCAACAAATTCTCAAATCATTACGAATAAACACTTAATATTATCGTATTTACATCTTTTTAATACAACTATTTACTTACTGATGATTCATTGCAAATCGTAGATTTGGATGATAAGTTATCTAACAAAAGTTTCCGAGCTTACCGCTTAAAACAATAGCCTACATCATATCTACGAATACCTCGGTACTCCGAGGCTACAGTTTTGCGCAGAAAGTTCAAAAAGTGACTTCGAATGCTAAGTTATCTAACAAAAATTTCCGAGCTTACAGTTTAAAACAATAGTCTACATCATATCTACGAATACCTCGTTACTCCGAGGTTCAGGTTAGTAAAAATCAATCTAAAAATATTTTTTTATGTACGTTAATGTAATCTGAGAGTGAGAGGCATATAGGCATACTATATACCTCTCACCCTTCAATTCCTACCAGAAAGTTCGAAAACTTGGTCGCAATTGCATCTGATTGCGACCAAGTTTTCGAACTTTCTCGAGGGAATAGGAGCCTACAAAGCACTGATTATGTATTAGTGCCTGGTAGGCTCCTATTCACTTTCTAAATGGGAGAAACTTTGCTTTCATAAGATAACATACGAACAAAGTTTCTCCCATTTAGAGTTTGAATTGAAGGGTGCGAGGTATATAGGCATACTATATACCTCTCACCCTTTAATTCCTATGAAAACAGTTCTAAAATAAAAATAAAAAACAAACTTAAATTAACTATTAAATTTTTTATATTTTAATTTCATATTTTTAATAAAATTCCTTATATATTATAATTATTATATTAAAAACCCTTTCGAATTTTGGCGCGAAAATAAGAGTAGGTGTCACTTTTTGTCACTTTTCTAGTGACCCTTTTCGGTACGGAACAAAAAATGTGAATTCATGTTCATTTGTAATTGTAACATCTTCAATATTATGTCGAGAACTGTTGTCGATGACATAGAAGAAGTAAATATGTTCTGCATTGTTTTCGTTTGTGAATGTTCCTGAGACTGTGATATTTCTATCAATTTTGTTGTGGTATGTAGACAGAGGTTCTTTGTTGACAATGAGAGATGGATTGTTGAATATATATATGAAATTAATGTTTTCTTCATTTGATTTCTTAAGACTTTCATCATAACAATAAATTGTGACTTTGTGAATTCCTTCATTCAAGTATGATGGAATATCGATGTTTTTATTGAATTCATGAGATGATGTATTATAAATTGTTATTCTTTCAACAAGTCGTTCTAAACCATTGTCATCAATAATGTAATTTATTGTAACTGTTCCACTTCCATCAAGATCAGTGACACTTCCTTTGATTTCAATTTGATTATTTATTCCTTTTCGAATTTGTTGATTGTTTTCTGTTGTTATAGAAATTGATGGTGTGTTGTAATTGAAATCAAATTGATAATGCAAATGATTTGAGTCTTTTTGATTAGAATCAACAGCCCAAATATAAATTATATGTGTTCCTTCTGAGAATGATGATGGAATTTTAACTGTGAAATCAAAATCATAATTTGTATTTATTTCATTGACTACTATTGATTGTGATGTCTTCTTAGTTGCTGTTTCACTGTCAAATTGGCAGTAAATATCAATTAGTTCATTGCCATCACGATCTGAAACAGATAAAGTAACAAAGATGTTGTAATCTGTATTCTTTGTGTATGATGACTTAGGAGCTGTTGTGATACTGATAATTGATGGATTATAAATGTATTCGAATGAAAGATTATATGTTTTGCTATTAAAACCATCTTTTAATAAATAAATATGAATTGTGTGATTGTTCTCTGGTAAATCATTTGGAAAAGTGATTGGTTTAGTGAAAGTTTCATCATTTGAATCGACTTGAACTTCGTATTGATTTTGAGTGTTATTATCTTCGTTGAAGTAATATTTAATGAGAGCTGTTGATTCTCCATTTGGATAACTTGCAATTCCTGATAATGTCAATGTCTGACCACTGTTCTTTATAATTTTTGTTGGATTTAAACCTAAATTAGATAGAGTAAGTTTATTTGAATATCCAACTGCAAATTCTAAAGAATTCTCGTAAACGAAAAAGGGGATTTGACTCCGTCAAATCCCCGCTCGCAAAAAGTGGACTTTACATGTCAAATTTTATATGCATGTAATGTCCACTTTTATGAGTTTTAGGAAGGAATTGGAAGCCATGAGTTACTGACATTTCATCAGTATCTCATAGCCTCCAATTCCTTCTTAAAATGGGAGAAACTTTGTCCGAATAGTTTAACATTCGGACAAAGTTTCTCCCATTTTAAGAAGGAATTGGAGGGTAAGAGATATACCATATGAATGTATATCTCTTACCCTCCAATTCCTTCTAGAAAGTGTCCAAACTTTGGGTTAATTGCAAACTATTAACCCAAAGTTTGGACACTTTCAAGTGGAGATGGAAGGCTTTGGGGTATATATTAATACAATATACCTCAAAGCCTTCCATCTCCACTACAAATGGGAGAAACTTTGTCCGAATAGTTTAACATTCGGACAAAGTTTCTCCCATCTTTCAATGTAATTGCTACCTGTGAGGTACTGACTTGAAGTCAGTGCTTCACAGGTAGCAATATCCAAAAATTTAAAAACATTTTATCAGTTCGTTAAAGAACTAGAGCCTCCTAGGTACTGAACCAGAATCAGTGCCTAGGGGACTCTAGTGATCTATATAAATCTGAGAAACTTTGAGGAAATTGTTCGACATTTCCTCAAAGTTTCTCAGCAATTTAGCGAGGAATGTTCGTTATCGTGTAGATATTTATAATATATACATGATAACAAACATTCCCGCTAAAAGATGTAAAATCTTATAAGAAATAATTGCAAAAGAATAACAAATTGCAACAAATTTTATATGAAACTGAACCTTATGAGGTAGTGATTCAAGATCACCGCCTCATAAGATTCAGTTTCAATCTCAAGTATCTCAAAAGTAAGGCTCTATTTTTGCCATGTAAAGTGTCACTTTACTGTCAAACCGTTTTTATCGTTTTCGTTTACAACAGAATCAATATTAGTTAATTGATTATCACTCTTAGCTTGTGCAGTTAATATGTGATCACCATAATCTAAATCGGAAATATAAATCGATACATCTGAATCAAATGTTCTAGCAATTGGATTAGTATTTTTTGTTCTTTTTAATTCTGAATCAATATAAAATTTTATCTCCACAGAATTACCTGGAGGATTATATACAGTATAATAAACAACCCAAACATTGTTTTTATCTGGAATCGTTTTCTTAGTTGGTTCTGTAAGTTCAATTCTAAATTCATCACCTGCAAGTAAATTTTTCTTATCATTTTCATATTTGTAATTATATTTTAATTTGATTTTTTTTTCATTTCTTTCAGAAAAATTATCTTTTGAATTTTCAAAATATTCATCCATATTACGAGTATTATTGTGAAATATCGATTTAGATTCACTTAATAATGTAATATTAGACATTTTCGTTTACGTAATTCGTTCATTTTTCTTGAGTTCGGAAATTTTGTTGTCAAAAAGATAAAACATATCATTGATATGTAGTGAAAAAAAAAAAAAAAAAAAAAAAAAAAAAGGTAGTGGGGCTTCCAGGCACTTCGTGCCTTCTAGCCCTGAAGATGTTTAGTATAAATGAAGTTTTTATTCGGAAAATTGTTAGTCTTCTTGGTCGAAAACATTATATAATGTTTCACTTTTCACAAATTATATATGTTTTCATGTTTTGTCAAGACTTCTTCGTAAATGTTTTGTCAAGACTTCTTCGTAAATGTTTTGTCAAGACTTCTTCTTCGTAAATGTTTTGTCAAGACTTCTTCGTAAAATCAGACAAAAATAATGTTTAGGTGAAGAGGTGAGATTTCACCTGTTTTTTCACCTCTTTTCTCACCTCTTGAATTTTCATGAAATTTACACCAAAAATAATGTTTAGGTGAAGAGGTGAGATTTCACCTGTTTTTCACCTAATTTTTCACCCTCTTGAATTTTCATGAAATTTACACCAAAAATATACTACTAGGGTCATTTACGAAGAAATCTCAACAAAGTCTTTACGAAGAAATCTCAACAAAACATAGACAAGAAAGTTCATGAGAAATTAGATGAAGAAGTCTTAACAAAGTCTTTACGAAGAAATTCATGAAAATTCAAGAGGTGAGAAATGAGGTGAAAAAAGAGGTGAAATCTCACCTCTTCACCTAAAATATATTTTTGGGTCATTTTACGAAGAAATCTCAACAAAGTCTTTACGAAGAAATCTCAACAAAGTCTTTACGAAGAAGTCACAATAAAGTCTTTACGAAGAAGTCACAATAAAGTCTTTACGAAGAAATTCATGAAAATTCAACGGGTGAGAAATGAGGTGAGAAAACAGGTGACATCTCACCTCATATGTCCTTACTGAAAAAGTATGTGTTCCATCTGAAGTTCTTATATACGGGTCTTCCAGGAGCTTTTCACAAATTATATATGTTTTCATGCTTTGTCACTTTTCTGTCACTTTTCGGGTAAAAACATTTTTATTATTATATATAAATGAATTTTACAAAACCACCGTTACCGTTCTTTGGAAATAAGAGTAGATGTAAAGATATTATATTGAGAGAACTTAAGAAACTACCGAATGGTCTAACATTTGTAGATTTGTTCGGTGGAAGTTTCTATATATCCCATTTGTGCCATACAATATTCCCAGACTCAAAGATTATATGCAATGACTTCGACAACTATATGGACCGTCTCAAACATATACCAGACACAAACAATATATTGAAAGAGTTAAAAGAAAAGATACCTATAGGTAAGATGGAACGTATACCATTAGATAAGAAAAATACTGTCAGAGAGGTTTTGAAAAAGGCAGAATATATTGACTGGGATAGTATATCTGCTAGACTATTATATAGTGGTTCTATAAGAGTTCATGACATTGAAACACTTATGTCAAAAGTTTTATATCTTAACTATACAAAGGTTTTCAAAGAGAACATAGAAAAATATATTGAGGGTATAGAGTTTGTGAGATGTCATTGGACAGAGTTGTATGAAAAATATAAAGACAAGGAAAATGTTTTCTTTATAGTAGACCCGCCGTTCTTTAACACATACGATTTTCAATACCAAGTAGACTGGACTTTGAGAGACTCTTTAGAAACTTTAGACGTTTTACATAACCATCCATGCTTTTACTTTACATCCGATAAAAGTGGTTTGGAAAGTGTCATGAGATGGTTAGAGGATATACATGACTATGAGTTTAGATACGATAAGATAGAATATGAGAGAGGTCCTATAAACCGGAAAAAGTGTCATAACAAAGAAATTTTATTGGTAACTAAATGTGGTTTGAAATAGGACTACTTGTTTTAGGTTTTTTCCATTGTGTCATTTACTTATTTGACGTGGCAGAAAGATATAGAGAATATGAAGATGAACCAATGCCAGCAAATGTTCAGCACATGTACTCGTAAGAGATATTTTTATCTAATATTAAATGGACGCACAGAACTTAGCGAATGCACAGCAACCTGGACAACCAAACCCAGAGAATATTCCAAATGAAGTTAGAATACAAACTGCAATGGCAAACTATGGTCAAGTGCCAACAGATGTACAAATGCAAACTGCCATGTCAAATGACGCTGCGTTAGGCTTACCACCATGGTATGCAAATATGAGATGGAAAGAGTTTTATACAAACCCTGAAGTGGGATATAAACAACTCTATGCAGATGACGCGAACACAGGAGTTGACCCAGAGTATGTTTTCTACCAGAGGAGAAACAGAATGTATGAGCTCCAGTTAAAGAATGCTATGGAACTCAACAGGAAACGTAAGAGACTAGGCGGACATTAGATTTTTACATATAGTAAAATGGGTTTCTTTGGAAGAATAGGAAACTTCTTTCGAAATGTTGGAAGAGGTATATGGAATGGAATAAAATCTGTCGGAAGAGGAATTTGGAACGGAGTCAAAAATATTGGTAAAAGAGTAGGTCAGTTCGTTGGTATTATACCTAAAGACCCTGAACCAGAAGAACAAGCTCCTGTTATACAACAGCCTGAACCTGCACCACAGTCAAGTTGGCAACCAAATCCAACACCTCAACCGTATTAAAATTATATTTTTACCGTTCGATAGTAGTTGTATATGAAACTAAGTTCTAAGTAAAACGCATGGTATAATGGAATTATTCTTTTTCTTCCATCTGTAGTAAACCATACTTGAAAGTCTGAAATACTTCCACTTGGTGGTTCATATAACTTTGTAGGTTTTTCGTAAAAGTCATTTGCCAAGCATAAGAAAGAGTTTTGAGCGCCAGAAAATGAAGCATGAACAATAATAGCAGCTGGGTCGAAAACATCTTTAAATAAATATGGTTCATCTCTTGCATATCGACTGTAAATATTTGCTAAAGGAAGTTCGACTTTCTGATTTAACATTCTTTGCAAATAATACCATGACATTGCAGTGAATTCTGTATATATTTGTTCGTCTTTCTTTGGATTGTCTTCGTAGATTTGAAATGACACTTGTGAATTTTGTTTGTCATATACAATTCTCACATAAAGTGTGCTCTCGGTATTTGCATATTCATCAGCATATTTTGCATAACATGAATTTATTTTATCTTCTATATTTTTTAACGCAGTCTGTAGAGAAGATGAAAGGTCAACTTGTATTAGCTCAATTTCTTCCCACATTTTCGTTTCCCTTCAGATATATAATCTATATGAAACCTTACAATAAATGGAAAACTTTTTATCTTCTACAGACACAAACTTCATTCTACGAAAGCCAATAGCTTTTGTGACGGATGGGTCTCTTAGCCATCTCAATGGGTAGTCAAAACGATAGCCTTCATGCTTTACGGTCTCTGTCTCAAACTTTTGACCGACATTCGTAAAAAGTTCATCTAATGGTTTAGTTGTAGCAACTCTTGAATTTTCTTTTTCTATTGAAAGCATATTTTATCTAGAATAAAAATGTCGAAAGAAACAGCGTCTATGAGAGAAATACAACACAACCGACAACTCATTGTACAAGCTCTAAATAAGAACACAACAAACTTTTCAAACTATTCTAAGATATCTGAGTCATTGAAAGAAGGAAACTTAAAACTGACGATAAACCCAATGACAGACGAGTTTCTGTTTCAAGACAGTAAGAACCATACTGTTTGTATAAATCCAACAAAAAGAACTTTAAACGAGAAACCTATAGATGAACTTCTTTTGAAAGCAGATATTGACAACAAAGCTGACAAAGAGTATGTAGATGCAACAAGAGACTATATAATCAAAATTGATAATGCAAATGATTTGAGTCTTTTTGATTAGAATCAACAGCCCAAATATAAATTATATGTGTTCCTTCTGAGAATGATGATGGAATTTTAACTGTGAAATCAAAATCATAATTTGTATTTATTTCATTGACTACTATTGATTGTGATGTCTTCTAGTTGCTGTTTCACTGTCAAATTGGCAGTAAATATCAATTAGTTCATTGCCATCACGATCTGAAACAGATAAAGTAACAAAGATGTTGTAATCTGTATTCTTTGTGTATGATGACTTAGGAGCTGTTGTGATACTGATAATTGATGGATTATAAATGTATTCGAATGAAAGATTATATGTTTTGCTATTAAAACCATCTTTTATAAATAAATATGAATTGTTGTGATTGTTCTCTGGTAAATCATTTGGAAAAGTGATTGGTTTAGTGAAAGTTTCATCATTTGAATCGACTTGAACTTCGTATTGATTTTGAGTGTTATTATCTTCGTTGAAGTAATATTTAATGAGAGCTGTTGATTCTCCATTTGGATAATTGCAATTCCTGATAATGTCAATGTCTGACCACCATGTTCTTTATAATTTTTGTTGGATTTAAACCTAAATTAGATAGAGTAAGTTTATTTGAATATCCAACTGCAAATTCTAAAGAATTCTCGTAAACGAAAAAGGGGATTTGACTCCGTCAAATCCCCGCTCGCAAAAAGTGGACTTTACATGTCAAATTTTATATGCATGTAATGTCCACTTTTATGAGTTTTAGGAAGGAATTGGAAGCCATGAGTTACTGACATTTCATCAGTATCTCATAGCCTCCAATTCCTTTAAAATGGGAGAAACTTTGTCCGAATAGTTTAACATTCGGACAAAGTTTCTCCCATTTTAAGAAGGAATTGGAGGGTAAGAGATATACCATATGAATGTATATCTCTTACCCTCCAATTCCTTCTAGAAAGTGTCCAAACTTTGGGTTAATTGCAAACTATTAACCCAAAGTTTGGACACTTTCAAGTGGAGATGGAAGGCTTTGGGGTATATATTAATACAATATACCTCAAAGCCTTCCATCTCCACTACAAATGGGAGAAACTTTGTCCGAATAGTTTAACATTCGGACAAAGTTTCTCCCATCTTTCAATGTAATTGCTACCTGTGAGGTACTGACTTGAAGTCAGTGCTTCACAGGTAGCAATATCCAAAAATTTAAAAACATTTTATCAGTTCGTTAAAGAACTAGAGCCTCCTAGGTACTGAACCAGAATCAGTGCCTAGGGGACTCTAGTGATCTATATAAATCTGAGAAACTTTGAGGAAATTGTTCGACATTTCCTCAAAGTTTCTCAGCAATTTAGCGAGGAATGTTCGTTATCGTGTAAGATATTTATAATATATACATGATAACAAACATTCCCCGCTAAAAGATGTAAAATCTTATAAGAAATAATTGCAAAAGAATAACAAATTGCAACAAATTTTATATGAAACTGAACCTTATGAGGTAGTGATTCAAGATCACCGCCTCATAAGATTCAGTTTCAATCTCAAGTATCTCAAAAGTAAGGCTCTATTTTTGCCATGTAAAGTGTCACTTTACTGTCAAACCGTTTTTATCGTTTTCGTGTTACAACAGAATCAATATTAGTTAATTGATTATCACTCTTAGCTTGTGCAGTTAATATGTGATCACCATAATCTAAATCGGAAATATAAATCGATACATCTGAATCAAATGTTCTAGCAATTGGATTAGTATTTTTTGTTCTTTTTAATTCTGAATCAATATAAAATTTTATCTCCACAGAATTACCTGGAGGATTATATACAGTATAATAAACAACCAAACATTGTTTTTATCTGGAATCGTTTTCTTAGTTGGTTCTGTAAGTTCAATTCTAAATTCATCACCTGCAAGTAAATTTTTCTTATCATTTTCATATTTGTAATTTATTTTTAATTTGATTTTTTTTTTCATTTCTTTCAGAAAAATTATCTTTTGAATTTTCAAAATATTCATCATATTACGAGTATTATTGTGAAATATCGATTTAGATTCACTTAATAATGTAATATTAGACATTTTCGTTTACGTAATTCGTTCATTTTTCTTGAGTTCGGAAATTTTGTTGTCAAAAAGATAAAACATATCATTGATATGTAGTGAAAAAAAAAAAAAAAAAAAAAAAAAAAAAGGTAGTGGGGCTTCCAGGCACTTCGTGCCCTCTAGCCCTGAAGATGTTTAGTATAAATGAAGTTTTTATTCGGAAAATTGTTAGTCTTCTTGGTCGAAAACATTATATAATGTTTCACTTTTCACAAATTATATATGTTTTCATGTTTTGTCAAGACTTCTTCGTAAATGTTTTTGTCAAGACTTCTTCGTAAATGTTTTGTCAAGACTTCTTCTTCGTAAATGTTTTGTCAAGACTTCTTCGTAAAATCAGACAAAAATAATGTTTAGGTGAAGAGGTGAGATTTCACCTGTTTTTTCACCTCTTTTCTCACCTCTTGAATTTTCATGAAATTTTACACCAAAAATAATGTTTAGGTGAAGAGGTGAGATTTCACCTGTTTTTTCACCTAATTTTTCACCCTCTTGAATTTCATGAAATTTACACCAAAAATATTACTACTGGGTCATTTACGAAGAAATCTCAACAAAGTCTTTACGAAGAAATCTCACACAACATAGACAAGAAAGTTCATGAGAAATTAGATGAAGAAGTCTTTAACAAAGTCTTTACGAAGAAATTCATGAAAATTCAAGAGGTGAGAAATGAGGTGAAAAAAGAGGTGAAATCTCACCTCTTCACCTAAAATATATTTTTGGGTCATTTTACGAAGAAATCTCAACAAAGTCTTTACGAAGAAATCTCAACAAAGTCTTTACGAAGAAGTCACAATAAAGTCTTTACGAAGAAGTCACAATAAAGTCTTTACGAAGAAATTATGAAAATTCAACGGGTGAGAAATGAGGTGAGAAAACAGGTGACATCTCACCTCATATGTCCTTACTGAAAAAGTATGTGTTCCATCTGAAGTTCTTATATACGGGTCTTCCAGGAGCTTTTCACAAATTATATATGTTTTATGCTTTGTCACTTTTCTGTCACTTTTCGGGTAAAAACATTTTTATATTAATATATAAATGAATTTTACAAAACCACCGTTACCGTTCTTTGGAAATAAGAGTAGATGTAAAGATATTATATTGAGAGAACTTAAGAAACTACCGAATGGTCTAACATTTGTAGATTTGTTCGGTGGAAGTTTCTATATATCCCATTTGTGCCATACAATATTCCCAGACTCAAAGATTATATGCAATGACTTCGACAACTATATGGACCGTCTCAAACATATACCAGACACAAACAATATATTGAAAGAGTTAAAAGAAAAGATACTATAGGTAAGATGGAACGTATACCATTAGATAAGAAATTTCGTGAAATATCCAAAACCATGTTCAAAAAGCTTGTCAGAGAAAATAATTTGGAATTAATTCCAAAAAGAGGAAGAAAACAAATAGAAATTAATCTTGATGCCTGCCAAGCTTATGCAAATTTGAAAGATTTAATGCCCGATGCAGGCATCAATAAATTATTCAGAAAATGAAACAGACCTTGTCAATATTGAGAAGAATCCAGAAGAATTTCAAAAAATTCAATCAGAAATTCAAAAAAATGGAGAAATAAATTATGAGTCTGGAAACTGGCTCGATGAAGTTGACCGCACAACTTTAGTTCCAGTTGTGACTCCAATAGAAGGTACGCCTATTGAAATAATCCATTACGCGAATCTCTTCAAACGGCAACATACATTACAAAAAATTTCGATTCTCCCTCATATAGAATGGGCAGGAAAATACACGAAGCGATTATTGCAGATACTCCCCCTCAAAATCAAGAAAATCAGCAAAAATACATTCCTCGAAATTATCTAGCATCCAAATGTCATCAAATTTGGCATGCTGATATCCACTATTGGAGGAAACGAATAGGCAAATATTTGTTTGCGATAATAGACGACAGATCGCGAAAAATCATAGATTTTAATTTATTTACCGAAAAAACAGCTCAAAATACAACTGCAGTTCTTAAAAGAGCATTAAGTACTCTACCTCAACCACCATACGCTATTTGGACTGATAACGGCCTTGAAAATAAAAGCTCATTTCATCAACTTTTGGTTGAACGTGGAATTGAGCATATTTTCATTCAACCGGGCAATCCACAGGCAAATGGTAAGATTGAGAGATGGTGGCCATACGTGGAAAGAAACTGCAAGTCAGAATCAGATCTTCCACGGGTTATCAGATTTTACAATAATATGCCCCATTCTTCTTTGCCTGTGAATCCTGAAACGAACGTTTACTTTACGCCGAATGAATTCGAGGCCAGTGAAATTGATGATCACTGGTATCGAAATCCAGAACAAGAACCATTCTAGATAGTCGACGGTCAATTAAAAAACCTTAAGGAAAGCATTGACGAGTTCAGAAAATGAAAATCTCGAGCAAGTTCAATAAATTTTCAACAAATTCTCAAATCATTACGAATAAACACTTAATATTATCGTATTTACATCTTTTTAATACAACTATTTACTTACTGATGATTCATTGCAAATCGTAGATTTGGATGATAAGTTATCTAACAAAAGTTTCCGAGCTTACCGCTTAAAACAATAGCCTACATCATATCTACGAATACCTCGGTACCGAGGCTACAGTTTTGCGCAGAAAGTTCAAAAAGTGACTTCGAATGCTAAGTTATCTAACAAAAATTTCCGAGCTTACCAGTTTAAAACAATAGTCTACATCATATCTACGAATACCTCGTTACTCCGAGGTTCAGGTTAGTAAAAATCAATCTAAAAATATTTTTTTATGTACGTTAATGTAATCTGAGAGTGAGAGGCATATAGGCATACTATATACCTCTCACCCTTCAATTCCTACCAGAAAGTTCGAAAACTTGGTCGCAATTGCATCTGATTGCGACCAAGTTTTCGAACTTTCTCGAGGGAATAGGAGCCTACAAAGCACTGATTATGTATTAGTGCCTGGTAGGCTCCTATTCACTTTCTAAATGGGAGAAACTTTGCTTTCATAAGATAACATACGAACAAAGTTTCTCCCATTTAGAGTTTGAATTGAAGGGTGCGAGGTATATAGGCATACTATATATCTCTCACCCTTAATTCCTATGAAAACAGTTCTAAAATAAAAATAAAAAACAAACTTAAATTAACTATTAAATTTTTTATATTTTAATTTCATATTTTTAATAAAATTCCTTATATATTATAATTATTATATTAAAAACCCTTTCGAATTTTGGCGCGAAAATAAGAGTAGGTGTCACTTTTTGTCACTTTTCTAGTGACCCTTTTCGGTACGGAACAAAAAATGTGAATTCATGTTCATTTGTAATTGTAACATCTTCAATATTATGTCGAGAACTGTTGTCGATGACATAGAAGAAGTAAATATGTTCTGCATTGTTTTCGTTTGTGAATGTTCCTGAGACTGTGATATTTCTATCAATTTTGTTGTGGTATGTAGACAGAGGTTCTTTGTTGACAATGAGAGATGGATTGTTGAATATATATATGAAATTAATGTTTTCTTCATTTGATTTCTTAAGACTTTCATCATAACAATAAATTGTGACTTTGTGAATTCCTTCATTCAAGTATGATGGAATATCGATGTTTTTATTGAATTCATGAGATGATGTATTATAAATTGTTATTCTTTCAACAAGTCGTTCTAAACCATTGTCATCAATAATGTAATTTATTGTAACTGTTCCACTTCCATCAAGATCAGTGACACTTTCCTTTGATTTCAATTTGATTATTTATTCCTTTTCGAATTTGTTGATTGTTTTCTGTTGTTATAGAAATTGATGGTGTGTTGTAATTGAAATCAAATTGATAATGCAAATGATTTGAGTCTTTTTGATTAGAATCAACAGCCCAAATATAAATTATATGTGTTCCTTCTGAGAATGATGATGGAATTTTAACTGTGAAATCAAAATCATAATTTGTATTTATTTCATTGACTACTATTGATTGTGATGTCTTCTTAGTTGCTGTTTCACTGTCAAATTGGCAGTAAATATCAATTAGTTCATTGCCATCACGATCTGAAACAGATAAAGTAACAAAGATGTTGTAATCTGTATTCTTTGTGTATGATGACTTAGGAGCTGTTGTGATACTGATAATTGATGGATTATAAATGTATTCGAATGAAAGATTATATGTTTTGCTATTAAAACCATCTTTTAATAAATAAATATGAATTGTGTGATTGTTCTCTGGTAAATCATTTGGAAAAGTGATTGGTTTAGTGAAAGTTTCATCATTTGAATCGACTTGAACTTCGTATTGATTTTGAGTGTTATTATCTTCGTTGAAGTAATATTTAATGAGAGCTGTTGATTCTCCATTTGGATAACTTGCAATTCCTGATAATGTCAATGTCTGACCACTGTTCTTTATAATTTTTGTTGGATTTAAACCTAAATTAGATAGAGTAAGTTTATTTGAATATCCAACTGCAAATTCTAAAGAATTCTCGTAAACGAAAAAGGGGATTTGACTCCGTCAAATCCCCGCTCGCAAAAAGTGGACTTTACATGTCAAATTTTATATGCATGTAATGTCCACTTTTATGAGTTTTAGGAAGGAATTGGAAGCCATGAGTTACTGACATTTCATCAGTATCTCATAGCCTCCAATTCCTTCTTAAAATGGGAGAAACTTTGTCCGAATAGTTTAACATTCGGACAAAGTTTCTCCCATTTTAAGAAGGAATTGGAGGGTAAGAGATATACCATATGAATGTATATCTCTTACCCTCCAATTCCTTCTAGAAAGTGTCCAAACTTTGGGTTAATTGCAAACTATTAACCCAAAGTTTGGACACTTTCAAGTGGAGATGGAAGGCTTTGGGGTATATATTAATACAATATACCTCAAAGCCTTCCATCTCCACTACAAATGGGAGAAACTTTGTCCGAATAGTTTAACATTCGGACAAAGTTTCTCCCATCTTTCAATGTAATTGCTACCTGTGAGGTACTGACTTGAAGTCAGTGCTTCACAGGTAGCAATATCCAAAAATTTAAAAACATTTTATCAGTTCGTTAAAGAACTAGAGCCTCCTAGGTACTGAACCAGAATCAGTGCCTAGGGGACTCTAGTGATCTATATAAATCTGAGAAACTTTGAGGAAATTGTTCGACATTTCCTCAAAGTTTCTCAGCAATTTAGCGAGGAATGTTCGTTATCGTGTAGATATTTATAATATATACATGATAACAAACATTCCCCGCTAAAAGATGTAAAATCTTATAAGAAATAATTGCAAAAGAATAACAAATTGCAACAAATTTTATATGAAACTGAACCTTATGAGGTAGTGATTCAAGATCACCGCCTCATAAGATTCAGTTTCAATCTCAAGTATCTCAAAAGTAAGGCTCTATTTTTGCCATGTAAAGTGTCACTTTACTGTCAAACCGTTTTTATCGTTTTCGTTTACAACAGAATCAATATTAGTTAATTGATTATCACTCTTAGCTTGTGCAGTTAATATGTGATCACCATAATCTAAATCGGAAATATAAATCGATACATCTGAATCAAATGTTCTAGCAATTGGATTAGTATTTTTTGTTCTTTTTAATTCTGAATCAATATAAAATTTTATCTCCACAGAATTACCTGGAGGATTATATACAGTATAATAAACAACCCAAACATTGTTTTTATCTGGAATCGTTTTCTTAGTTGGTTCTGTAAGTTCAATTCTAAATTCATCACCTGCAAGTAAATTTTTCTTATCATTTTCATATTTGTAATTATATTTTAATTTGATTTTTTTTTCATTTCTTTCAGAAAAATTATCTTTTGAATTTTCAAAATATTCATCCATATTACGAGTATTATTGTGAAATATCGATTTAGATTCACTTAATAATGTAATATTAGACATTTTCGTTTACGTAATTCGTTCATTTTTCTTGAGTTCGGAAATTTTGTTGTCAAAAAGATAAAACATATCATTGATATGTAGTGACATACATTTGTATTGTAAAGTTTATGTAGATTTAACAAGATTAATATGATTTCGTCAAAATTATTAAGTAAAAATTTTAAAATTTTAGTTTCTGGCGTTTGATATTCGTTCAATATCGTTAATTTATTAGTATTGTTCGTCAGAAATTATTGTCATACTGATGAAATTTGATTTCATTCCTTCAAATTAATGAAGGTCTCCATCAAAGTTTCCGTAAAAAAACTTCATTCTGTCAAATTAAGTCTTCCAATAACAAATTATTATATATATAAGAAAGTTTGATGAATTATTATTTCTTAGGAACTCAACAATTCCTCTGTATACATTTCATTTAGTACTGTCCAAGGGTAATACTTGCTTGATTCCTCAATAAAGCAATATATTTCACTCCATGATGCATCGTTGGATATCCCCATATCTTCCAAATAGACAAGTTATATAGTTGTTATTTTATATTTTATTGTATTTATACTATTGATATTCACGCACTTGAATCAAAGCATACATAAATTGTACTTATTGATCAAAAAAATATTTAATTATATTTAAAATGATTTAGTATTTATTAAAAATCAAATTATTGGAGTAGTCATAGCATCTAATTCATATTTTTCTTTCTCCTTGTTTGCCTTTAAATCTGGGAACAGAACTATTCCATAAATAATGAAGAGAATATCGAAGATTACGAAAACAATAAGCCAAATTTTGCTTCGACTATAAATATAAATTATTTGTGTTATTTCAGAACAAATTGAATATAATATTTGAGAGAAGAAAATTAAATTATCTGAAAATTGACAAATCAATGATAATCCTACACTGTTAAGACCTAAGAATAGACTTATAGTGTTACCACTTGCTACTCCATAGCTAAACATGTTTCGTTTGCCCGTGAAAGCTAAAATTGAACAAATTATCAGGAAAATCAAGGAAAAGGCGGATGAAATTATCCAATGTATTCTTAATCCAAAGAAATAAATTGAAAAAGCAATAGAAATGAGAATAATACTAATAATTATTTGAAGAATATTATTAACTTGGATTATTTTGTAAGAAGATATGTGTTCTGGGGTTGCATTTGATATGACTATGTCAACAATGATTATTAATGGAGCTAAAATTAAGAGAATTGAATGAAAAATGTATTTTTCTCTTTAGAAGCGTTTGATCTTGCTGTTATTTCAGGAGTTATGTTCGGAATAAACCAAATAAGTATACTTTGGATCAAAGAAATGGATGCAAAAACGTATAAAAAATTTTCTGTGAGATGTGTATAATGTATGGTTTCCGATATATGTTCCAAATATAATACCAACAAAATGAAGGATTCCGTATGAATCTCTTGTATTTTCTGGCGAAATATGCGAAATGTACAAAGGATTCATCAATAAATGGATATTTGCGGCTATCAATTGAAAGGCAATGACAACAAAAGCAGCAAAAACGTTATCCTTAGATATTGAAGCTTTTGATACAAGAGCGATTGAATTTGAAATACCTGCAGCAATTAAAATAAATTTTGTTCCGAATTTCCTGTAAGTAAATATAGAGGAAACAAGTGTGATGATGGTTATTGGTAAAACTATAGCAGCTAAAATATATTGATTCAGTGAGAGGCCTGAAAGAAAAAATATAGGAACACTCTTCCAATTTGCAATCGCACTTAATGCTGATCCAACGAATACAACTCCTACATAATATAATTGCTTATTCAATAAGATTCCCATAATTGTCAAATTTGACAACGATACATTTTTCTGACATTGGATCCATATTGAAAAATTGAGAAAAATCTTAAAACCGCTTTAAATAGAATGTATTGTTTCATTAATGAAAAAATTTTGATAAAAAAATCTAAAAAAATCTAATAAATTCGCTAAAAAATTGTTTAAATAATTGGAGTATTCAGATTGTCTGACTTTGATTTTTCTTCTTCCTGTATGTTCTTTAGTTCTGGGAACAATGTAAAGCCATATACAATTGTAAATATGCCAAAAACAATAAAAATGATGAGCCAAATCTTACTGAAGAGAAATATATGGATAGTGTCAATCAAAGACTCGCAAACAATGTTAAGAATTTGAGAAAAGAAAATAAGATTATCTGAAAATTGACAAATAAGAGAGAGGCCAACGCTGCTTAAACCCAAGTTCATACTTATATTAAAAAGATCTCCCATTATAAATCTAAATATGTTAGATTTGTTCATGAAATTTAATATTGTAACAATTATTAAGAAAACTAATACAAAAATAGAGGAAACTATCCAATGCTTCCTTAATCCAAAGAAATAAATCGTAAATATGATTGTTATAATTGTTATCAACGTTAATACATAAAAAACAATGTTAACTATGTTAACCTGATCAACAACTGAATGATCATGTACTATTGGAGCACAGTACCTAGGTACTGCATTTAATCCAGACAAAAATGGAAGTAACGTTAATGCAGCTGTATGGAACCAAAGTTTAACGTTTCTTGGAGCTTGTAATTCTTCGGAAGTTTCGGGAGTCATGTTAGGAATGAAGATAGTAAGAATGGATTGTATGATTGAGATGGCTGCATAAACGTATGAGAAAATTTTCCAATGTGGAGATATTGCAATACGAAAACCACTTATGGATCCAATTACTAAACCAATAAAATGGAATATTCCATATGAATTTCTTGTATTTGACATTGAAATATGAGAAATATATAATGGATTCATCAAATTACACATAATATATCCAACACCAATGAATGTTCCAGTAATATAAACGAGATATGAAGTGTTGGCTGCATTGAATGTCGCAATAATTAAACCAATTGCGATTAAAATACCGTTTATTATTGAATTGATTCTAGTTCCAAGTTTTTTGTACATCCAAATGGACAATACAATTGCTATTATTTCAACGAGGAATACTATTGGAAAATAGTAGTAAGTACTGTAATTTACTTCAATGATTTTGCTAGCAAGTATACTTTTCCACATTGTCGCTGCAGTATGAGTGACTACGGTGCCAAGAAATGCAACTCCGGCATACATAAGTTGCTTGTTGAGGATGATACCCATAATAATGGCAAATGACAATCTGTCTGACAGCGGATCTCTTATGAAAAAATTGAGGCAAATCTGAATGTCAGATATGTTTTGATGTATTTAGGTAGAATCTAAATTCTTGCAAAACAAACCGTAAAATTTACAATGGGCTCATTGAATATTTTATAAGAATCGAAAATTGAGGGAATCAATAAAATTTTAAAACGAACATTGACTAACCATAAGAGGAAACACATAATATGGAAAATATTTGATTAGAAGGGTAATTTTTCCACTTCAAATCATGTGAGTTCTTTCGATTTGATAAAATATTAATAAAAAAATATTTAAATAAATATGATTTTATAGTATAATTAATAATTTTAACATAGATAAGTGAAAACAAACTATGTTAACAAGCTGATTTGGGATCTAAATATTAATAAAATTAAATATCATGTTGATGGATTTGATGAGGCATTGATTTAATATAGTTGATGGATTTTTTACCTGTGAAAGAAAAAGCAAATATTTTGATAATCATAAATAAATTGAAATAAATGCAATAGAATTACATTTGATAACCATAATAAATGAGCGTATTATTCAGATGTTTTAACATGATTTCAGCTAAATATTACAAAAAATAGCAGGGATTTTATTTAGAAGATTTTGAAATAGTTAATGTTAATGCATAAATTGTTTTAGGAATCGAAAGGATGTTCTTGTGTTTGTTGTCTTTCAGACTGTTAGGAATAACAAAAAATGTTAATGGTTGATGTGATGATGTTTTATTATCATCATCAACAACATAAAGATAAATTGAATGAAATCCACATGAAATAGAATCAATTCCAATTGATTCGGTGAATGGACGTTGATTATTATCATAAATATAAAATGTTGTTAAATCATTAAATGTTTCTTCATCAAGTTTGTATTTGATTGTAAATGTTCCTCGCTCATCTGAATCTTGAACAAAACCATCAATATAAAGCTTCTTATTGACATCTTTGACAAATGTCTGATTATTTCTTGTTGTTATTGATAATAATGGTGAATTATAAAAATATTGAAAAGCTGATCGAAAAGGAGTAGATGTTTTATTTGATTCATCAGTTGCTGTTACTATAAGATGATGTAATGATTCAGTCAGTTCTGATGGAAATTCTAGATCAAAGGAAAATGGATGTTCATTAATATTTAAAATTTCAATAGTTTTAGTGTCAATGATGTCGTTGTCAATGTAACATCGAATAGTGACAAGACCTGTGCCATCAAGATCTACAATCTGACCTTCAAGATGAATACTCTTGTTCAAACATCGATGATATGGACCGTTCTCGAATGTGTTGATTGTGAGTTCGGGTGAATTGTATTCATAATAAAAATAAATATGTTCTTCGTTTGATTTCTTGTTGTGTTCATCTGAGCAATAAATTGTGATACTGTGAACAGATTCTGAAAATGCTGTTGGAAATTCAACTTCGTTAGAAAATGAAATAATACATTCTGTGTTCATGGATTCTGAATGTAATTCTGAATATGGATAATCATCAAATTTGTAAAAGATAGAGATATGACCTGTGCAGTCCGAATCTTCGATACTTCCCTCAATATTGATAAATTTGTTTGTTGTCTTGTGGAATCTGCTGAAATTATATGTTGAAACCGAAACAATTGGTGAATTGAAAACAAATTCGGATGTCTTAGTGTAGTTTGATGATGTTTTGAAGAAGCTGTCTTCAATCCAAATAAAAATTGTATGATTACTCTCTGAATCGTATTCTTCGAAGATTTCTGATGTTGGAATAAAAAATGTGAATTCATATACCATACCGAAAAGGGTCGCTAGAAAAAGTGACTTTTGGCGCCAAAATTATTTTTTAAAAAAAAACTTATTTTTATTATTTAATCAATATTACACCATTACATATTATTTTTTATATCAAATCCATACTATTTTTCAGAATGGAAGTTTTTGTAAACTTTTACAAAACTCAAATGGATCCATATCACTGGCATCGTACCTCCAGAAAATTAGTTGACATCGAATGGCTAAAGGAATCGGTTCAACAAATTAACTCTGGAATGAAGCTAAAGGATATTTGCAAAAAGGCCCGTTTAAATAATGGTACCTTTCGTGAAATATCCAAAACCATGTTCAAAAAGCTTGTCAGAGAAAATAATTTGGAATTAATTCCAAAAAGAGGAAGAAAACAAATAGAAATTAATCTTGATGCCTGCCAAGCTTATGCAAATTTGAAAGATTTAATGCCCGATGCAGGCATCAATAAAATTATTCAGAAAATGAAAACAGACCTTGTCAATATTGAGAAGAATCCAGAAGAATTTCAAAAAATTCAATCAGAAATTCAAAAAAATGGAGAAATAAATTATGAGTCTGGAAACTGGCTCGATGAAGTTGACCGCACAACTTTAGTTCCAGTTGTGACTCCAATAGAAGGTACGCCTATTGAAATAAATCCATTACGCGAATCTCTTCAAACGGCAACATACATTACAAAAAATTTCGATTCTCCCTTATATAGAATGGGCAGGAAAATACACGAAGCGATTATCGCAGATACTCCCCCTCAAAATCAAGAAAATCAGCAAAAATACATTCCTCGAAATTATCTAGCATCCAAATGTCATCAAATTTGGCATGCTGATATCCACTATTGGAGGAAACGAATAGGCAAATATTTGTTTGCGATAATAGACGACAGATCGCGAAAAATCATAGATTTTAATTTATTTACCGAAAAAACAGCTCAAAATACAACTGCAGTTCTTAAAAGAGCATTAAGTACTCTACCTCAACCACCATACGCTATTTGGACTGATAACGGCCTTGAAAATAAAAGCTCATTTCATCAACTTTTGGTTGAACGTGGAATTGAGCATATTTTCATTCAACCGGGCAATCCACAGGCAAATGGTAAGATTGAGAGATGGTGGCCATACGTGGAAAGAAACTGCAAGTCAGAATCAGATCTTCCACGGGTCATCAGATTTTACAATAATATGCCCCATTCTTCTTTGCCTGTGAATCCTGAAACGAACGTTTACTTTACGCCGAATGAATTCGAGGCCAGTGAAATTGATGATCACTGGTATCGAAATCCAGAACAAGAACCATTCTAGATAGTCGACGGTCAATTAAAAAACCTTAAGGAAAGCATTGACGAGTTCAGAAAATGAAAATCTCGAGCAAGTTCAATAAATTTTCAACAAATTCTCAAATCATTACGAATAAACACTTAATATTATCGTATTTACATCTTTTTAATACAACTATTTACTTACTGATGATTCATTGCAAATCGTAGATTTGGATGATAAGTTATCTAACAAAAGTTTCCGAGCTTACCGCTTAAAACAATAGCCTACATCATATCTACGAATACCTCGGTACTCCGAGGCTACAGTTTTGCGCAGAAAGTTCAAAAAGTGACTTCGAATGCTAAGTTATCTAACAAAAATTTCCGAGCTTACAGTTTAAAACAATAGTCTACATCATATCTACGAATACCTCGTTACTCCGAGGTTCAGGTTAGTAAAAATCAATCTAAAAATATTTTTTTATGTACGTTAATGTAATCTGAGAGTGAGAGGCATATAGGCATACTATATACCTCTCACCCTTCAATTCCTACCAGAAAGTTCGAAAACTTGGTCGCAATTGCATCTGATTGCGACCAAGTTTTCGAACTTTCTCGAGGGAATAGGAGCCTACAAAGCACTGATTATGTATTAGTGCCTGGTAGGCTCCTATTCACTTTCTAAATGGGAGAAACTTTGCTTTCATAAGATAACATACGAACAAAGTTTCTCCCATTTAGAGTTTGAATTGAAGGGTGCGAGGTATATAGGCATACTATATACCTCTCACCCTTTAATTCCTATGAAAACAGTTCTAAAATAAAAATAAAAAACAAACTTAAATTAACTATTAAATTTTTTATATTTTAATTTCATATTTTTAATAAAATTCCTTATATATTATAATTATTATATTAAAAACCCTTTCGAATTTTGGCGCGAAAATAAGAGTAGGTGTCACTTTTTGTCACTTTTCTAGTGACCCTTTTCGGTACGGAACAAAAAATGTGAATTCATGTTCATTTGTAATTGTAACATCTTCAATATTATGTCGAGAACTGTTGTCGATGACATAGAAGAAGTAAATATGTTCTGCATTGTTTTCGTTTGTGAATGTTCCTGAGACTGTGATATTTCTATCAATTTTGTTGTGGTATGTAGACAGAGGTTCTTTGTTGACAATGAGAGATGGATTGTTGAATATATATATGAAATTAATGTTTTCTTCATTTGATTTCTTAAGACTTTCATCATAACAATAAATTGTGACTTTGTGAATTCCTTCATTCAAGTATGATGGAATATCGATGTTTTTATTGAATTCATGAGATGATGTATTATAAATTGTTATTCTTTCAACAAGTCGTTCTAAACCATTGTCATCAATAATGTAATTTATTGTAACTGTTCCACTTCCATCAAGATCAGTGACACTTCCTTTGATTTCAATTTGATTATTTATTCCTTTTCGAATTTGTTGATTGTTTTCTGTTGTTATAGAAATTGATGGTGTGTTGTAATTGAAATCAAATTGATAATGCAAATGATTTGAGTCTTTTTGATTAGAATCAACAGCCCAAATATAAATTATATGTGTTCCTTCTGAGAATGATGATGGAATTTTAACTGTGAAATCAAAATCATAATTTGTATTTATTTCATTGACTACTATTGATTGTGATGTCTTCTTAGTTGCTGTTTCACTGTCAAATTGGCAGTAAATATCAATTAGTTCATTGCCATCACGATCTGAAACAGATAAAGTAACAAAGATGTTGTAATCTGTATTCTTTGTGTATGATGACTTAGGAGCTGTTGTGATACTGATAATTGATGGATTATAAATGTATTCGAATGAAAGATTATATGTTTTGCTATTAAAACCATCTTTTAATAAATAAATATGAATTGTGTGATTGTTCTCTGGTAAATCATTTGGAAAAGTGATTGGTTTAGTGAAAGTTTCATCATTTGAATCGACTTGAACTTCGTATTGATTTTGAGTGTTATTATCTTCGTTGAAGTAATATTTAATGAGAGCTGTTGATTCTCCATTTGGATAACTTGCAATTCCTGATAATGTCAATGTCTGACCACTGTTCTTTATAATTTTTGTTGGATTTAAACCTAAATTAGATAGAGTAAGTTTATTTGAATATCCAACTGCAAATTCTAAAGAATTCTCGTAAACGAAAAAGGGGATTTGACTCCGTCAAATCCCCGCTCGCAAAAAGTGGACTTTACATGTCAAATTTTATATGCATGTAATGTCCACTTTTATGAGTTTTAGGAAGGAATTGGAAGCCATGAGTTACTGACATTTCATCAGTATCTCATAGCCTCCAATTCCTTCTTAAAATGGGAGAAACTTTGTCCGAATAGTTTAACATTCGGACAAAGTTTCTCCCATTTTAAGAAGGAATTGGAGGGTAAGAGATATACCATATGAATGTATATCTCTTACCCTCCAATTCCTTCTAGAAAGTGTCCAAACTTTGGGTTAATTGCAAACTATTAACCCAAAGTTTGGACACTTTCAAGTGGAGATGGAAGGCTTTGGGGTATATATTAATACAATATACCTCAAAGCCTTCCATCTCCACTACAAATGGGAGAAACTTTGTCCGAATAGTTTAACATTCGGACAAAGTTTCTCCCATCTTTCAATGTAATTGCTACCTGTGAGGTACTGACTTGAAGTCAGTGCTTCACAGGTAGCAATATCCAAAAATTTAAAAACATTTTATCAGTTCGTTAAAGAACTAGAGCCTCCTAGGTACTGAACCAGAATCAGTGCCTAGGGGACTCTAGTGATCTATATAAATCTGAGAAACTTTGAGGAAATTGTTCGACATTTCCTCAAAGTTTCTCAGCAATTTAGCGAGGAATGTTCGTTATCGTGTAGATATTTATAATATATACATGATAACAAACATTCCCCGCTAAAAGATGTAAAATCTTATAAGAAATAATTGCAAAAGAATAACAAATTGCAACAAATTTTATATGAAACTGAACCTTATGAGGTAGTGATTCAAGATCACCGCCTCATAAGATTCAGTTTCAATCTCAAGTATCTCAAAAGTAAGGCTCTATTTTTTGCCATGTAAAGTGTCACTTTACTGTCAAACCGTTTTTATCGTTTTCGTTTACAACAGAATCAATATTAGTTAATTGATTATCACTCTTAGCTTGTGCAGTTAATATGTGATCACCATAATCTAAATCGGAAATATAAATCGATACATCTGAATCAAATGTTCTAGCAATTGGATTAGTATTTTTTGTTCTTTTTAATTCTGAATCAATATAAAATTTTATCTCCACAGAATTACCTGGAGGATTATATACAGTATAATAAACAACCCAAACATTGTTTTTATCTGGAATCGTTTTCTTAGTTGGTTCTGTAAGTTCAATTCTAAATTCATCACCTGCAAGTAAATTTTTCTTATCATTTTCATATTTGTAATTATATTTTAATTTGATTTTTTTTTCATTTCTTTCAGAAAAATTATCTTTTGAATTTTCAAAATATTCATCCATATTACGAGTATTATTGTGAAATATCGATTTAGATTCACTTAATAATGTAATATTAGACATTTTCGTTTACGTAATTCGTTCATTTTTCTTGAGTTCGGAAATTTTGTTGTCAAAAAGATAAAACATATCATTGATATGTAGTGACATACATTTGTATTGTAAAGTTTATGTAGATTTAACAAGATTAATATGATTTCGTCAAAATTATTAAGTAAAAATTTTAAAATTTTAGTTTCTGGCGTTTGATATTCGTTCAATATCGTTAATTTATTAGTATTGTTCGTCAGAAATTATTGTCATACTGATGAAATTTGATTTCATTCCTTCAAATTAATGAAGGTCTCCATCAAAGTTTCCGTAAAAAAACTTCATTCTGTCAAATTAAGTCTTCCAATAACAAATTATTATATATATAAGAAAGTTTGATGAATTATTATTTCTTAGGAACTCAACAATTCCTCTGTATACATTTCATTTAGTACTGTCCAAGGGTAATACTTGCTTGATTCCTCAATAAAGCAATATATTTCACTCCATGATGCATCGTTGGATATCCCCATATCTTCCAAATAGACAAGTTATATAGTTGTTATTTTATATTTTATTGTATTTATACTATTGATATTCACGCACTTGAATCAAAGCATACATAAATTGTACTTATTGATCAAAAAAATATTTAATTATATTTAAAATGATTTAGTATTTATTAAAAATCAAATTATTGGAGTAGTCATAGCATCTAATTCATATTTTTCTTTCTCCTTGTTTGCCTTTAAATCTGGGAACAGAACTATTCCATAAATAATGAAGAGAATATCGAAGATTACGAAAACAATAAGCCAAATTTTGCTTCGACTATAAATATAAATTATTTGTGTTATTTCAGAACAAATTGAATATAATATTTGAGAGAAGAAAATTAAATTATCTGAAAATTGACAAATCAATGATAATCCTACACTGTTAAGACCTAAGAATAGACTTATAGTGTTACCACTTGCTACTCCATAGCTAAACATGTTTCGTTTGCCCGTGAAAGCTAAAATTGAACAAATTATCAGGAAAATCAAGGAAAAGGCGGATGAAATTATCCAATGTATTCTTAATCCAAAGAAATAAATTGAAAAAGCAATAGAAATGAGAATAATACTAATAATTATTTGAAGAATATTATTAACTTGGATTATTTTGTAAGAAGATATGTGTTCTGGGGTTGCATTTGATATGACTATGTCAACAATGATTATTAATGGAGCTAAAATTAAGAGAATTGAATGAAAAATGTATTTTTTCTCTTTAGAAGCGTTTGATCTTGCTGTTATTTCAGGAGTTATGTTCGGAATAAACCAAATAAGTATACTTTGGATCAAAGAAATGGATGCAAAAACGTATAAAAAAATTTTTCTGTGAGATGTGTATAATGTATGGTTTCCGATATATGTTCCAAATATAATACCAACAAAATGAAGGATTCCGTATGAATCTCTTGTATTTTCTGGCGAAATATGCGAAATGTACAAAGGATTCATCAATAAATGGATATTTGCGGCTATCAATTGAAAGGCAATGACAACAAAAGCAGCAAAAACGTTATCCTTAGATATTGAAGCTTTTGATACAAGAGCGATTGAATTTGAAATACCTGCAGCAATTAAAATAAATTTTGTTCCGAATTTCCTGTAAGTAAATATAGAGGAAACAAGTGTGATGATGGTTATTGGTAAAACTATAGCAGCTAAAATATATTGATTCAGTGAGAGGCCTGAAAGAAAAAATTAGGAACACTCTTCCAATTTGCAATCGCACTTAATGCTGATCCAACGAATACAACTCCTACATAATATAATTGCTTATTCAATAAGATTCCCATAATTGTCAAATTTGACAACGATACATTTTTCTGACATTGGATCCATATTGAAAAATTGAGAAAAATCTTAAAACCGCTTTAAATAGAATGTATTGTTTCATTAATGAAAAAATTTTGATAAAAAAATCTAAAAAAATCTAATAAATTCGCTAAAAAATTGTTTAAATAATTGGAGTATTCAGATTGTCTGACTTTGATTTTTCTTCTTCCTGTATGTTCTTTAGTTCTGGGAACAATGTAAAGCCATATACAATTGTAAATATGCCAAAAACAATAAAAATGATGAGCCAAATCTTACTGAAGAGAAATATATGGATAGTGTCAATCAAAGACTCGCAAACAATGTTAAGAATTTGAGAAAAGAAAATAAGATTATCTGAAAATTGACAAATAAGAGAGAGGCCAACGCTGCTTAAACCCAAGTTCATACTTATATTAAAAAGATCTCCCATTATAAATCTAAATATGTTAGATTTGTTCATGAAATTTAATATTGTAACAATTATTAAGAAAACTAATACAAAAATAGAGGAAACTATCCAATGCTTCCTTAATCCAAAGAAATAAATCGTAAATATGATTGTTATAATTGTTATCAACGTTAATACATAAAAAACAATGTTAACTATGTTAACCTGATCAACAACTGAATGATCATGTACTATTGGAGCACAGTACCTAGGTACTGCATTTAATCCAGACAAAAATGGAAGTAACGTTAATGCAGCTGTATGGAACCAAAGTTTAACGTTTCTTGGAGCTTGTAATTCTTCGGAAGTTTCGGGAGTCATGTTAGGAATGAAGATAGTAAGAATGGATTGTATGATTGAGATGGCTGCATAAACGTATGAGAAAATTTTCCAATGTGGAGATATTGCAATACGAAAACCACTTATGGATCCAATTACTAAACCAATAAAATGGAATATTCCATATGAATTTCTTGTATTTGACATTGAAATATGAGAAATATATAATGGATTCATCAAATTACACATAATATATCCAACACCAATGAATGTTCCAGTAATATAAACGAGATATGAAGTGTTGGCTGCATTGAATGTCGCAATAATTAAACCAATTGCGATTAAAATACCGTTTATTATTGAATTGATTCTAGTTCCAAGTTTTTTGTACATCCAAATGGACAATACAATTGCTATTATTTCAACGAGGAATACTATTGGAAAATAGTAGTAAGTACTGTAATTTACTTCAATGATTTTGCTAGCAAGTATACTTTTCTACATTGTCGCTGCAGTATGAGTGACTACGGTGCCAAGAAATGCAACTCCGGCATACATAAGTTGCTTGTTGAGGATGATACCCATAATAATGGCAAATGACAATCTGTCTGACAGCGGATCTCTTATGAAAAAATTGAGGCAAATCTGAATGTCAGATATGTTTTGATGTATTTAGGTAGAATCTAAATTCTTGCAAAACAAACCGTAAAATTTACAATGGGCTCATTGAATATTTTATAAGAATCGAAAATTGAGGGAATCAATAAAATTTTAAAACGAACATTGACTAACCATAAGAGGAAACACATAATATGGAAAATATTTGATTAGAAGGGTAATTTTTCCACTTCAAATCATGTGAGTTCTTTCGATTTGATAAAATATTAATAAAAAAATATTTAAATAAATATGATTTTATAGTATAATTAATAATTTTAACATAGATAAGTGAAAACAAACTATGTTAACAAGCTGATTTGGGATCTAAATATTAATAAAATTAAATATCATGTTGATGGATTTGATGAGGCATTGATTTAATATAGTTGATGGATTTTTTACCTGTGAAAGAAAAAGCAAATATTTTGATAATCATAAATAAATTGAAATAAATGCAATAGAATTACATTTGATAACCATAATAAATGAGCGTATTATTCAGATGTTTTAACATGATTTCAGCTAAATATTACAAAAAATAGCAGGGATTTTATTTAGAAGATTTTGAAATAGTTAATGTTAATGCATAAATTGTTTTAGGAATCGAAAGGATGTTCTTGTGTTTGTTGTCTTTCAGACTGTTAGGAATAACAAAAAATGTTAATGGTTGATGTGATGATGTTTTATTATCATCATCAACAACATAAAGATAAATTGAATGAAATCCACATGAAATAGAATCAATTCCAATTGATTCGGTGAATGGACGTTGATTATTATCATAAATATAAAATGTTGTTAAATCATTAAATGTTTCTTCATCAAGTTTGTATTTGATTGTAAATGTTCCTCGCTCATCTGAATCTTGAACAAAACCATCAATATAAAGCTTCTTATTGACATCTTTGACAAATGTCTGATTATTTCTTGTTGTTATTGATAATAATGGTGAATTATAAAAATATTGAAAAGCTGATCGAAAAGGAGTAGATGTTTTATTTGATTCATCAGTTGCTGTTACTATAAGATGATGTAATGATTCAGTCAGTTCTGATGGAAATTCTAGATCAAAGGAAAATGGATGTTCATTAATATTTAAAATTTCAATAGTTTTAGTGTCAATGATGTCGTTGTCAATGTAACATCGAATAGTGACAAGACCTGTGCCATCAAGATCTACAATCTGACCTTCAAGATGAATACTCTTGTTCAAACATCGATGATATGGACCGTTCTCGAATGTGTTGATTGTGAGTTCGGGTGAATTGTATTCATAATAAAAATAAATATGTTCTTCGTTTGATTTCTTGTTGTGTTCATCTGAGCAATAAATTGTGATACTGTGAACAGATTCTGAAAATGCTGTTGGAAATTCAACTTCGTTAGAAAATGAAATAATACATTCTGTGTTCATGGATTCTGAATGTAATTCTGAATATGGATAATCATCAAATTTGTAAAAGATAGAGATATGACCTGTGCAGTCCGAATCTTCGATACTTCCCTCAATATTGATAAATTTGTTTGTTGTCTTGTGGAATCTGCTGAAATTATATGTTGAAACCGAAACAATTGGTGAATTGAAAACAAATTCGGATGTCTTAGTGTAGTTTGATGATGTTTTGAAGAAGCTGTCTTCAATCCAAATAAAAATTGTATGATTACTCTCTGAATCGTATTCTTCGAAGATTTCTGATGTTGGAATAAAAAATGTGAATTCATATACCATACCGAAAAGGGTCGCTAGAAAAAGTGACTTTTGGCGCCAAAATTATTTTTTAAAAAAAACTTATTTTTATTATTTAATCAATATTACACCATTACATATTATTTTTTATATCAAATCCATACTATTTTTCAGAATGGAAGTTTTTGTAAACTTTTACAAAACTCAAATGGATCCATATCACTGGCATCGTACCTCCAGAAAATTAGTTGACATCGAATGGCTAAAGGAATCGGTTCAACAAATTAACTCTGGAATGAAGCTAAAGGATATTTGCAAAAAGGCCCGTTTAAATAATGGTACCTTTCGTGAAATATCCAAAACCATGTTCAAAAAGCTTGTCAGAGAAAATAATTTGGAATTAATTCCAAAAAGAGGAAGAAAACAAATAGAAATTAATCTTGATGCCTGCCAAGCTTATGCAAATTTGAAAGATTTAATGCCCGATGCAGGCATCAATAAAATTATTCAGAAAATGAAAACAGACCTTGTCAATATTGAGAAGAATCCAGAAGAATTTCAAAAAATTCAATCAGAAATTCAAAAAAATGGAGAAATAAATTATGAGTCTGGAAACTGGCTCGATGAAGTTGACCGCACAACTTTAGTTCCAGTTGTGACTCCAATAGAAGGTACGCCTATTGAAATAAATCCATTACGCGAATCTCTTCAAACGGCAACATACATTACAAAAAATTTCGATTCTCCCTCATATAGAATGGGCAGGAAAATACACGAAGCGATTATCGCAGATACTCCCCCTCAAAATCAAGAAAATCAGCAAAAATACATTCCTCGAAATTATCTAGCATCCAAATGTCATCAAATTTGGCATGCTGATATCCACTATTGGAGGAAACGAATAGGCAAATATTTGTTTGCGATAATAGACGACAGATCGCGAAAAATCATAGATTTTAATTTATTTACCGAAAAAACAGCTCAAAATACAACTGCAGTTCTTAAAAGAGCATTAAGTACTCTACCTCAACCACCATACGCTATTTGGACTGATAACGGCCTTGAAAATAAAAGCTCATTTCATCAACTTTTGGTTGAACGTGGAATTGAGCATATTTTCATTCAACCGGGCAATCCACAGGCAAATGGTAAGATTGAGAGATGGTGGCCATACGTGGAAAGAAACTGCAAGTCAGAATCAGATCTTCCACGGGTCATCAGATTTTACAATAATATGCCCCATTCTTCTTTGCCTGTGAATCCTGAAACGAACGTTTACTTTACGCCGAATGAATTCGAGGCCAGTGAAATTGATGATCACTGGTATCGAAATCCAGAACAAGAACCATTCTAGATAGTCGACGGTCAATTAAAAAACCTTAAGGAAAGCATTGACGAGTTCAGAAAATGAAAATCTCGAGCAAGTTCAATAAATTTTCAACAAATTCTCAAATCATTACGAATAAACACTTAATATTATCGTATTTACATCTTTTTAATACAACTATTTACTTACTGATGATTCATTGCAAATCGTAGATTTGGATGATAAGTTATCTAACAAAAGTTTCCGAGCTTACCGCTTAAAACAATAGCCTACATCATATCTACGAATACCTCGGTACTCCGAGGCTACAGTTTTGCGCAGAAAGTTCAAAAAGTGACTTCGAATGCTAAGTTATCTAACAAAAATTTCCGAGCTTACAGTTTAAAACAATAGTCTACATCATATCTACGAATACCTCGTTACTCCGAGGTTCAGGTTAGTAAAAATCAATCTAAAAATATTTTTTTATGTACGTTAATGTAATCTGAGAGTGAGAGGCATATAGGCATACTATATACCTCTCACCCTTCAATTCCTACCAGAAAGTTCGAAAACTTGGTCGCAATTGCATCTGATTGCGACCAAGTTTTCGAACTTTCTCGAGGGAATAGGAGCCTACAAAGCACTGATTATGTATTAGTGCCTGGTAGGCTCCTATTCACTTTCTAAATGGGAGAAACTTTGCTTTCATAAGATAACATACGAACAAAGTTTCTCCCATTTAGAGTTTGAATTGAAGGGTGCGAGGTATATAGGCATACTATATACCTCTCACCCTTTAATTCCTATGAAAACAGTTCTAAAATAAAAATAAAAAACAAACTTAAATTAACTATTAAATTTTTTATATTTTAATTTCATATTTTTAATAAAATTCCTTATATATTATAATTATTATATTAAAAACCCTTTCGAATTTTGGCGCGAAAATAAGAGTAGGTGTCACTTTTTGTCACTTTTCTAGTGACCCTTTTCGGTACGGAACAAAAAATGTGAATTCATGTTCATTTGTAATTGTAACATCTTCAATATTATGTCGAGAACTGTTGTCGATGACATAGAAGAAGTAAATATGTTCTGCATTGTTTTCGTTTGTGAATGTTCCTGAGACTGTGATATTTCTATCAATTTTGTTGTGGTATGTAGACAGAGGTTCTTTGTTGACAATGAGAGATGGATTGTTGAATATATATATGAAATTAATGTTTTCTTCATTTGATTTCTTAAGACTTTCATCATAACAATAAATTGTGACTTTGTGAATTCCTTCATTCAAGTATGATGGAATATCGATGTTTTTATTGAATTCATGAGATGATGTATTATAAATTGTTATTCTTTCAACAAGTCGTTCTAAACCATTGTCATCAATAATGTAATTTATTGTAACTGTTCCACTTCCATCAAGATCAGTGACACTTCCTTTGATTTCAATTTGATTATTTATTCCTTTTCGAATTTGTTGATTGTTTTCTGTTGTTATAGAAATTGATGGTGTGTTGTAATTGAAATCAAATTGATAATGCAAATGATTTGAGTTTTTTGATTAGAATCAACAGCCCAAATATAAATTATATGTGTTCCTTCTGAGAATGATGATGGAATTTTAACTGTGAAATCAAAATCATAATTTGTATTTATTTCATTGACTACTATTGATTGTGATGTCTTCTTAGTTGCTGTTTCACTGTCAAATTGGCAGTAAATATCAATTAGTTCATTGCCATCACGATCTGAAACAGATAAAGTAACAAAGATGTTGTAATCTGTATTCTTTGTGTATGATGACTTAGGAGCTGTTGTGATACTGATAATTGATGGATTATAAATGTATTCGAATGAAAGATTATATGTTTTGCTATTAAAACCATCTTTTAATAAATAAATATGAATTGTGTGATTGTTCTCTGGTAAATCATTTGGAAAAGTGATTGGTTTAGTGAAAGTTTCATCATTTGAATCGACTTGAACTTCGTATTGATTTTGAGTGTTATTATCTTCGTTGAAGTAATATTTAATGAGAGCTGTTGATTCTCCATTTGGATAACTTGCAATTCCTGATAATGTCAATGTCTGACCACTGTTCTTTATAATTTTTGTTGGATTTAAACCTAAATTAGATAGAGTAAGTTTATTTGAATATCCAACTGCAAATTCTAAAGAATTCTCGTAAACGAAAAAGGGGATTTGACTCCGTCAAATCCCCGCTCGCAAAAAGTGGACTTTACATGTCAAATTTTATATGCATGTAATGTCCACTTTTATGAGTTTTAGGAAGGAATTGGAAGCCATGAGTTACTGACATTTCATCAGTATCTCATAGCCTCCAATTCCTTCTTAAAATGGGAGAAACTTTGTCCGAATAGTTTAACATTCGGACAAAGTTTCTCCCATTTTAAGAAGGAATTGGAGGGTAAGAGATATACCATATGAATGTATATCTCTTACCCTCCAATTCCTTCTAGAAAGTGTCCAAACTTTGGGTTAATTGCAAACTATTAACCCAAAGTTTGGACACTTTCAAGTGGAGATGGAAGGCTTTGGGGTATATATTAATACAATATACCTCAAAGCCTTCCATCTCCACTACAAATGGGAGAAACTTTGTCCGAATAGTTTAACATTCGGACAAAGTTTCTCCCATCTTTCAATGTAATTGCTACCTGTGAGGTACTGACTTGAAGTCAGTGCTTCACAGGTAGCAATATCCAAAAATTTAAAAACATTTTATCAGTTCGTTAAAGAACTAGAGCCTCCTAGGTACTGAACCAGAATCAGTGCCTAGGGGACTCTAGTGATCTATATAAATCTGAGAAACTTTGAGGAAATTGTTCGACATTTCCTCAAAGTTTCTCAGCAATTTAGCGAGGAATGTTCGTTATCGTGTAGATATTTATAATATATACATGATAACAAACATTCCCCGCTAAAAGATGTAAAATCTTATAAGAAATAATTGCAAAAGAATAACAAATTGCAACAAATTTTATATGAAACTGAACCTTATGAGGTAGTGATTCAAGATCACCGCCTCATAAGATTCAGTTTCAATCTCAAGTATCTCAAAAGTAAGGCTCTATTTTTGCCATGTAAAGTGTCACTTTACTGTCAAACCGTTTTTATCGTTTTCGTTTACAACAGAATCAATATTAGTTAATTGATTATCACTCTTAGCTTGTGCAGTTAATATGTGATCACCATAATCTAAATCGGAAATATAAATCGATACATCTGAATCAAATGTTCTAGCAATTGGATTAGTATTTTTTGTTCTTTTTAATTCTGAATCAATATAAAATTTTATCTCCACAGAATTACCTGGAGGATTATATACAGTATAATAAACAACCCAAACATTGTTTTTATCTGGAATCGTTTTCTTAGTTGGTTCTGTAAGTTCAATTCTAAATTCATCACCTGCAAGTAAATTTTTCTTATCATTTTCATATTTGTAATTATATTTTAATTTGATTTTTTTTCATTTCTTTCAGAAAAATTATCTTTTGAATTTTCAAAATATTCATCCATATTACGAGTATTATTGTGAAATATCGATTTAGATTCACTTAATAATGTAATATTAGACATTTTCGTTTACGTAATTCGTTCATTTTTCTTGAGTTCGGAAATTTTGTTGTCAAAAAGATAAAACATATCATTGATATGTAGTGACATACATTTGTATTGTAAAGTTTATGTAGATTTAACAAGATTAATATGATTTCGTCAAAATTATTAAGTAAAAATTTTAAAATTTTAGTTTCTGGCGTTTGATATTCATTATCGTTAATTTATTAGTATTGTTCGTCAGAAATTATTGTCATACTGATGAAATTTGATTTCATTCCTTCAAATTAATGAAGGTCTCCATCAAAGTTTCCGTAAAAAACTTCATTCTGTCAAATTAAGTCTTCCAATAACAAATTATTATATATATAAGAAAGTTTGATGAATTATTATTTCTTAGGAACTCAACAATTCCTCTGTATACATTTCATTTAGTACTGTCCAAGGGTAATACTTGCTTGATTCCTCAATAAAGCAATATATTTCACTCCATGATGCATCGTTGGATATCCCCATATCTTCCAAATAGACAAGTTATATAGTTGTTATTTTATATTTTATTGTTTATATACTATTGATATTCACGCACTTGAATCAAAGCATACATAAATTGTACTTATTGATCAAAAAAATATTTAATTATATTTAAAATGATTTAGTATTTATTAAAAATCAAATTATTGGAGTAGTCATAGCATCTAATTCATATTTTTCTTTCTCCTTGTTTGCCTTTAAATCTGGGAACAGAACTATTCCATAAATAATGAAGAGAATATCGAAGATTACGAAAACAATAAGCCAAATTTTGCTTCGACTATAAATATAAATTATTTGTGTTATTTCAGAACAAATTGAATATAATATTTGAGAGAAGAAAATTAAATTATCTGAAAATTGACAAATCAATGATAATCCTACACTGTTAAGACCTAAGAATAGACTTATAGTGTTACCACTTGCTACTCCATAGCTAAACATGTTTCGTTTGCCCGTGAAAGCTAAAATTGAACAAATTATCAGGAAAATCAAGGAAAAGGCGGATGAAATTATCCAATGTATTCTTAATCCAAAGAAATAAATTGAAAAAGCAATAGAAATGAGAATAATACTAATAATTATTTGAAGAATATTATTAACTTGGATTATTTTGTAAGAAGATATGTGTTCTGGGGTTGCATTTGATATGACTATGTCAACAATGATTATTAATGGAGCTAAAATTAAGAGAATTGAATGAAAAATGTATTTTTTCTCTTTAGAAGCGTTTGATCTTGCTGTTATTTCAGGAGTTATGTTCGGAATAAACCAAATAAGTATACTTTGGATCAAAGAAATGGATGCAAAAACGTATAAAAAAATTTTTCTGTGAGATGTGTATAATGTATGGTTTCCGATATATGTTCCAAATATAATACCAACAAAATGAAGGATTCCGTATGAATCTCTTGTATTTTCTGGCGAAATATGCGAAATGTACAAAGGATTCATCAATAAATGGATATTTGCGGCTATCAATTGAAAGGCAATGACAACAAAAGCAGCAAAAACGTTATCCTTAGATATTGAAGCTTTTGATACAAGAGCGATTGAATTTGAAATACCTGCAGCAATTAAAATAAATTTTGTTCCGAATTTCCTGTAAGTAAATATAGAGGAAACAAGTGTGATGATGGTTATTGGTAAAACTATAGCAGCTAAAATATATTGATTCAGTGAGAGGCCTGAAAGAAAAAATATAGGAACACTCTTCCAATTTGCAATCGCACTTAATGCTGATCCAACGAATACAACTCCTACATAATATAATTGCTTATTCAATAAGATTCCCATAATTGTCAAATTTGACAACGATACATTTTTCTGACATTGGATCCATATTGAAAAATTGAGAAAAATCTTAAAACCGCTTTAAATAGAATGTATTGTTTCATTAATGAAAAAATTTTGATAAAAAAATCTAAAAAAATCTAATAAATTCGCTAAAAAATTGTTTAAATAATTGGAGTATTCAGATTGTCTGACTTTGATTTTTCTTCTTCCTGTATGTTCTTTAGTTCTGGGAACAATGTAAAGCCATATACAATTGTAAATATGCCAAAAACAATAAAAATGATGAGCCAAATCTTACTGAAGAGAAATATATGGATAGTGTCAATCAAAGACTCGCAAACAATGTTAAGAATTTGAGAAAAGAAAATAAGATTATCTGAAAATTGACAAATAAGAGAGAGGCCAACGCTGCTTAAACCCAAGTTCATACTTATATTAAAAAGATCTCCCATTATAAATCTAAATATGTTAGATTTGTTCATGAAATTTAATATTGTAACAATTATTAAGAAAACTAATACAAAAATAGAGGAAACTATCCAATGCTTCCTTAATCCAAAGAAATAAATCGTAAATATGATTGTTATAATTGTTATCAACGTTAATACATAAAAAACAATGTTAACTATGTTAACCTGATCAACAACTGAATGATCATGTACTATTGGAGCACAGTACCTAGGTACTGCATTTAATCCAGACAAAAATGGAAGTAACGTTAATGCAGCTGTATGGAACCAAAGTTTAACGTTTCTTGGAGCTTGTAATTCTTCGGAAGTTTCGGGAGTCATGTTAGGAATGAAGATAGTAAGAATGGATTGTATGATTGAGATGGCTGCATAAACGTATGAGAAAATTTTCCAATGTGGAGATATTGCAATACGAAAACCACTTATGGATCCAATTACTAAACCAATAAAATGGAATATTCCATATGAATTTCTTGTATTTGACATTGAAATATGAGAAATATATAATGGATTCATCAAATTACACATAATATATCCAACACCAATGAATGTTCCAGTAATATAAACGAGATATGAAGTGTTGGCTGCATTGAATGTCGCAATAATTAAACCAATTGCGATTAAAATACCGTTTATTATTGAATTGATTCTAGTTCCAAGTTTTTTGTACATCCAAATGGACAATACAATTGCTATTATTTCAACGAGGAATACTATTGGAAAATAGTAGTAAGTACTGTAATTTACTTCAATGATTTTGCTAGCAAGTATACTTTTCTACATTGTCGCTGCAGTATGAGTGACTACGGTGCCAAGAAATGCAACTCCGGCATACATAAGTTGCTTGTTGAGGATGATACCCATAATAATGGCAAATGACAATCTGTCTGACAGCGGATCTCTTATGAAAAAATTGAGGCAAATCTGAATGTCAGATATGTTTTGATGTATTTAGGTAGAATCTAAATTCTTGCAAAACAAACCGTAAAATTTACAATGGGCTCATTGAATATTTTATAAGAATCGAAAATTGAGGGAATCAATAAAATTTTAAAACGAACATTGACTAACCATAAGAGGAAACACATAATATGGAAAATATTTGATTAGAAGGGTAATTTTTCCACTTCAAATCATGTGAGTTCTTTCAATTTGATAAAATATTAATAAAAAAAATATTTAAATAAATATGATTTTATAGTATAATTAATAATTTTAACATAGATAAGTGAAAACAAACTATGTTAACAAGCTGATTTGGGATCTAAATATTAATAAAATTAAATATCATGTTGATGGATTTGATGAGGCATTGATTTAATATAGTTGATGGATTTTTTACCTGTGAAAGAAAAAGCAAATATTTTGATAATCATAAATAAATTGAAATAAATGCAATAGAATTACATTTGATAACCATAATAAATGAGCGTATTATTCAGATGTTTTAACATGATTTCAGCTAAATATTACAAAAAATAGCAGGGATTTTATTTAGAAGATTTTGAAATAGTTAATGTTAATGCATAAATTGTTTTAGGAATCGAAAGGATGTTCTTGTGTTTGTTGTCTTTCAGACTGTTAGGAATAACAAAAAATGTTAATGGTTGATGTGATGATGTTTTATTATCATCATCAACAACATAAAGATAAATTGAATGAAATCCACATGAAATAGAATCAATTCCAATTGATTCGGTGAATGGACGTTGATTATTATCATAAATATAAAATGTTGTTAAATCATTAAATGTTTCTTCATCAAGTTTGTATTTGATTGTAAATGTTCCTCGCTCATCTGAATCTTGAACAAAACCATCAATATAAAGCTTCTTATTGACATCTTTGACAAATGTCTGATTATTTCTTGTTGTTATTGATAATAATGGTGAATTATAAAAATATTGAAAAGCTGATCGAAAAGGAGTAGATGTTTTATTTGATTCATCAGTTGCTGTTACTATAAGATGATGTAATGATTCAGTCAGTTCTGATGGAAATTCTAGATCAAAGGAAAATGGATGTTCATTAATATTTAAAATTTCAATAGTTTTAGTGTCAATGATGTCGTTGTCAATGTAACATCGAATAGTGACAAGACCTGTGCCATCAAGATCTACAATCTGACCTTCAAGATGAATACTCTTGTTCAAACATCGATGATATGGACCGTTCTCGAATGTGTTGATTGTGAGTTCGGGTGAATTGTATTCATAATAAAAATAAATATGTTCTTCGTTTGATTTCTTGTTGTGTTCATCTGAGCAATAAATTGTGATACTGTGAACAGATTCTGAAAATGCTGTTGGAAATTCAACTTCGTTAGAAAATGAAATAATACATTCTGTGTTCATGGATTCTGAATGTAATTCTGAATATGGATAATCATCAAATTTGTAAAAGATAGAGATATGACCTGTGCAGTCCGAATCTTCGATACTTCCCTCAATATTGATAAATTTGTTTGTTGTCTTGTGGAATCTGCTGAAATTATATGTTGAAACCGAAACAATTGGTGAATTGAAAACAAATTCGGATGTCTTAGTGTAGTTTGATGATGTTTTGAAGAAGCTGTCTTCAATCCAAATAAAAATTGTATGATTACTCTCTGAATCGTATTCTTCGAAGATTTCTGATGTTGGAATAAAAAATGTGAATTCATATACCATACCGAAAAGGGTCGCTAGAAAAAGTGACTTTTGGCGCCAAAATTATTTTTTAAAAAAAACTTATTTTTATTATTTAATCAATATTACACCATTACATATTATTTTTTATATCAAATCCATACTATTTTTCAGAATGGAAGTTTTTGTAAACTTTTACAAAACTCAAATGGATCCATATCACTGGCATCGTACCTCCAGAAAATTAGTTGACATCGAATGGCTAAAGGAATCGGTTCAACAAATTAACTCTGGAATGAAGCTAAAGGATATTTGCAAAAAGGCCCGTTTAAATAATGGTACCTTTCGTGAAATATCCAAAACCATGTTCAAAAAGCTTGTCAGAGAAAATAATTTGGAATTAATTCCAAAAAGAGGAAGAAAACAAATAGAAATTAATCTTGATGCCTGCCAAGCTTATGCAAATTTGAAAGATTTAATGCCCGATGCAGGCATCAATAAAATTATTCAGAAAATGAAAACAGACCTTGTCAATATTGAGAAGAATCCAGAAGAATTTCAAAAAATTCAATCAGAAATTCAAAAAAATGGAGAAATAAATTATGAGTCTGGAAACTGGCTCGATGAAGTTGACCGCACAACTTTAGTTCCAGTTGTGACTCCAATAGAAGGTACGCCTATTGAAATAAATCCATTACGCGAATCTCTTCAAACGGCAACATACATTACAAAAAATTTCGATTCTCCCTATATAGAATGGGCAGGAAAATACACGAAGCGATTATCGCAGATACTCCCCCTCAAAATCAAGAAAATCAGCAAAAATACATTCCTCGAAATTATCTAGCATCCAAATGTCATCAAATTTGGCATGCTGATATCCACTATTGGAGGAAACGAATAGGCAAATATTTGTTTGCGATAATAGACGACAGATCGCGAAAAATCATAGATTTTAATTTATTTACCGAAAAAACAGCTCAAAATACAACTGCAGTTCTTAAAAGAGCATTAAGTACTCTACCTCAACCACCATATGCTATTTGGACTGATAACGGCCTTGAAAATAAAAGCTCATTTCATCAACTTTTGGTTGAACGTGGAATTGAGCATATTTTCATTCAACCGGGCAATCCACAGGCAAATGGTAAGATTGAGAGATGGTGGCCATACGTGGAAAGAAACTGCAAGTCAGAATCAGATCTTCCACGGGTCATCAGATTTTACAATAATATGCCCCATTCTTCTTTGCCTGTGAATCCTGAAACGAACGTTTACTTTACGCCGAATGAATTCGAGGCCAGTGAAATTGATGATCACTGGTATCGAAATCCAGAACAAGAACCATTCTAGATAGTCGACGGTCAATTAAAAAACCTTAAGGAAAGCATTGACGAGTTCAGAAAATGAAAATCTCGAGCAAGTTCAATAAATTTTCAACAAATTCTCAAATCATTACGAATAAACACTTAATATTATCGTATTTACATCTTTTTAATACAACTATTTACTTACTGATGATTCATTGCAAATCGTAGATTTGGATGATAAGTTATCTAACAAAAGTTTCCGAGCTTACCGCTTAAACAATAGCCTACATCATATCTACGAATACCTCGGTACTCCGAGGCTACAGTTTTGCGCAGAAAGTTCAAAAAGTGACTTCGAATGCTAAGTTATCTAACAAAAATTTCCGAGCTTACAGTTTAAAACAATAGTCTACATCATATCTACGAATACCTCGTTACTCCGAGGTTCAGGTTAGTAAAAATCAATCTAAAAATATTTTTTTATGTACGTTAATGTAATCTGAGAGTGAGAGGCATATAGGCATACTATATACCTCTCACCCTTCAATTCCTACCAGAAAGTTCGAAAACTTGGTCGCAATTGCATCTGATTGCGACCAAGTTTTCGAACTTTCTCGAGGGAATAGGAGCCTACAAAGCACTGATTATGTATTAGTGCCTGGTAGGCTCCTATTCACTTTCTAAATGGGAGAAACTTTGCTTTCATAAGATAACATACGAACAAAGTTTCTCCCATTTAGAGTTTGAATTGAAGGGTGCGAGGTATATAGGCATACTATATACCTCTCACCCTTTAATTCCTATGAAAACAGTTCTAAAATAAAAATAAAAAACAAACTTAAATTAACTATTAAATTTTTATATTTTAATTTCATATTTTTAATAAAATTCCTTATATATTATAATTATTATATTAAAAACCCTTTCGAATTTTGGCGCGAAAATAAGAGTAGGTGTCACTTTTTGTCACTTTTCTAGTGACCCTTTTCGGTACGGAACAAAAAATGTGAATTCATGTTCATTTGTAATTGTAACATCTTCAATATTATGTCGAGAACTGTTGTCGATGACATAGAAGAAGTAAATATGTTCTGCATTGTTTTCGTTTGTGAATGTTCCTGAGACTGTGATATTTCTATCAATTTTGTTGTGGTATGTAGACAGAGGTTCTTTGTTGACAATGAGAGATGGATTGTTGAATATATATATGAAATTAATGTTTTCTTCATTTGATTTCTTAAGACTTTCATCATAACAATAAATTGTGACTTTGTGAATTCCTTCATTCAAGTATGATGGAATATCGATGTTTTTATTGAATTCATGAGATGATGTATTATAAATTGTTATTCTTTCAACAAGTCGTTCTAAACCATTGTCATCAATAATGTAATTTATTGTAACTGTTCCACTTCCATCAAGATCAGTGACACTTCCTTTGATTTCAATTTGATTATTTATTCCTTTTCGAATTTGTTGATTGTTTTCTGTTGTTATAGAAATTGATGGTGTGTTGTAATTGAAATCAAATTGATAATGCAAATGATTTGAGTCTTTTTGATTAGAATCAACAGCCCAAATATAAATTATATGTGTTCCTTCTGAGAATGATGATGGAATTTTAACTGTGAAATCAAAATCATAATTTGTATTTATTTCATTGACTACTATTGATTGTGATGTCTTCTTAGTTGCTGTTTCACTGTCAAATTGGCAGTAAATATCAATTAGTTCATTGCCATCACGATCTGAAACAGATAAAGTAACAAAGATGTTGTAATCTGTATTTTTGTGTATGATGACTTAGGAGCTGTTGTGATACTGATAATTGATGGATTATAAATGTATTCGAATGAAAGATTATATGTTTTGCTATTAAAACCATCTTTTAATAAATAAATATGAATTGTGTGATTGTTCTCTGGTAAATCATTTGGAAAAGTGATTGGTTTAGTGAAAGTTTCATCATTTGAATCGACTTGAACTTCGTATTGATTTGAGTGTTATTATCTTCGTTGAAGTAATATTTAATGAGAGCTGTTGATTCTCCATTTGGATAACTTGCAATTCCTGATAATGTCAATGTCTGACCACTGTTCTTTATAATTTTTGTTGGATTTAAACCTAAATTAGATAGAGTAAGTTTATTTGAATATCCAACTGCAAATTCTAAAGAATTCTCGTAAACGAAAAAGGGGATTTGACTCCGTCAAATCCCCGCTCGCAAAAAGTGGACTTTACATGTCAAATTTTATATGCATGTAATGTCCACTTTTATGAGTTTTAGGAAGGAATTGGAAGCCATGAGTTACTGACATTTCATCAGTATCTCATAGCCTCCAATTCCTTCTTAAAATGGGAGAAACTTTGTCCGAATAGTTTAACATTCGGACAAAGTTTCTCCCATCTTTCAATGTAATTGCTACCTGTGAGGTACTGACTTGAAGTCAGTGCTTCACAGGTAGCAATATCCAAAAATTTAAAAACATTTTATCAGTTCGTTAAAGAACTAGAGCCTCCTAGGTACTGAACCAGAATCAGTGCCTAGGGGACTCTAGTGATCTATATAAATCTGAGAAACTTTGAGGAAATTGTTCGACATTTCCTCAAAGTTTCTCAGCAATTTAGCGAGGAATGTTCGTTATCGTGTAGATATTTATAATATATACATGATAACAAACATTCCCCGCTAAAAGATGTAAAATCTTATAAGAAATAATTGCAAAAGAATAACAAATTGCAACAAATTTTATATGAAACTGAACCTTATGAGGTAGTGATTCAAGATCACCGCCTCATAAGATTCAGTTTCAATCTCAAGTATCTCAAAAGTAAGGCTCTATTTTTGCCATGTAAAGTGTCACTTTACTGTCAAACCGTTTTTATCGTTTTCGTTTACAACAGAGGTTAATACGTTTTTCTAAATAATTAAAATGTAAAATTTTGATTGTGAACTCATCTCTAATATTTTGGCTCCTTAATATATTTGAATCATGATCTTTGAGAAGAGTTCTCAAAAGTATTCACAAAAGCTATTTTTCCTTGAAATTTAAAAATCCTGTTTATCATATATTACCGAATTCAATTCCCTACATATTTCAAAATATTCTATGAACATTTCAATTTTTGAAAAAAACATATTTTTTCCAAATATATTTATTATCATATTTCTAATAATATTTCCTAAAGCGTCACTTTTTACTTCCTCGACGATTATTTCCCTCTCAAAAAATTCAATAGCTTACATTTTGACAGAACTTAATATGTAACAGTACTGCCATTTTATGGTGATGTAAAGTATTCAAAAAATTTGCAATGTAAACCATTACATGGCAGAAACTTTAAAATAAACAAAAACATGACACTTAGTACAGGGGCTTTTTGGCTGGTGAAGTCAGATAAAACGTGGCTCAAGTGCTCGTTTAAAATTAAAAATGGAATTTCTCACAGTCGAATTTCTTGGTAGACAACAAAAGTTTATCATCAATTGTCGCGCCGAAGGTATGACATATAGTCAAACTAAGCTTGCATGGGAGGAAGAATACCCAGATCTCGGAACTTTAACATCCAATCTCATTGCTACTGCACTTAAAAGAGCTGCATTAGGTCTATACTGGGAAAAAGGGAATCATGGCGGTGCAGATCCATACCTATGCGAGCGTGATCAGCTCACTTTAAAAGAAATTATCGAAGATTCTGCTTACAAAGGTGAAGCTCTAGAAGCAGCTGACATTATTGACGAGGCGTTCAAGTTGAAAGAGCTCAGAAGAGATTATGGTTACAGATTCCTTCTTGAGATTAATTGTCCTACTCTTGCAGAAGAAGTTATCAATACTCTTGGTGGTGATGATGTATCGAGACCTTATGTTAACCATATTTTACAGCAATTGCATTGCAAGCTTAAGGCATGCCAAGAGATTGAAGAATCAAGATACATGGCGTGTGAACCAAGAATTATCGAAGAATTCTACGATAAACATCGTGAACCAATCGAAAGTACTCCAGAGGAGTTGATTTTTAGTATCGATGAAACATTCATAAACAAATTTAAGAAGAAGAAAGTTGCATTACCTGAGGAGATAGAGCATATGATCGCCAAAGGAATTCCAAACTTTCCGCACATTACAGCTTTATGCGGATGCTCAATGACAGGCAAATCTGTCCCACCTCTCTTTGTTCTCCCATGTATTGCAGAACTACCTAGAGAACTGAAAGTATTCCAGCGCGAAAGACATTGTTGGTTTACTTCTACGCCAAAAGGCTGGGTGAACAGAAGTGTATTCTTATTGTATTGCATTTTCTTCATCGAGTGGCTTAACTTTGAACGCCAGAGAATGCCAGAAGATATACGTGACAAGCCTGCTCTCATTGTGTGTGATGGACACTCCAGCCGCGAGAATCCTCTGGCATTGTTCCTTTTGGCAAGTGCCAACATCAAATTAATTGTTCTTCCCGCACATACAACACACATTTTACAAGTATTTGATGTTGGCATTGCCAAAAGATTAAAGTCCAAATTCACGGATTATCTGAGAGATTACATTAAGGCACCGAAGCAAGAGTTCAACAGCAATGCTGCAATGATGCGCTACGCCATTATCTACTCATTTATTAGCGCATGGCAAGAATCAGTATCATTAAGAACGGTTCAAAATGCTGCTGCCGCCTGCGGGCTTTGCCCTTGTTCTGTAGAAGCTCTCAAACATAATAAGTATGTTCGTGAATTGACTCCTGCAGAAAAAGAATTGCAAGAGAAAAGAAATTACCGTAATCGAAATCGTTTTAACATCAATGGTGAAGAATTGACGACGATGGACATGATTTGCGCAATTTCTGACAATATTAAGAAGAATCCTGCAAATCACAGATTTTGCAGGAAGCCAGAACAAGACACCAAGGAACGTTTCTACTTTTGGATTACAAACTATCTTGATCCCAGCACTGAGTTGTTGACAAAACTCCCTAATATGCCAGGTTATAGTCCAAATGATTAGGAAAATTTTCCAATTTTCCAACAAAAATTTTCCAATTCTCCACCAAAAATTTTTTAATAAAATATTATTTTACGGCATTGCCCGTCACTTTTTTTCGGTACAAGGCTAATATCACGGTATAACCCCCCTGAAAAGACTTTATGGGTTTTTGTATGAGAAAGAAGTGTTCATATATATGTTTGAATTTAAAATTTGAAGATAACAAAGCGACAATACAATGTTTATCCGCTATCATTGGGAAATTTCTCCATGAAACTTATTATAGGGGGTGAAAAATATAAATGGGGTATTAACCATAACATGATCGATAATATTTTTGTATCTAAATTTAACCAAATTCGATTAACTTTTGGTCTTGATAGAGATGCTCTGAATTTTATAGATCAAGAAACCAGGAAGATCGCTGAAAACCCAGCAAATGTTTTGGAATATTTAAACAACATTCATAACTACGTTCACACAATCCCAGATTTAGCGCGCCTTGTAGATGATATTTCTGATGAAATTAAAAAACAATCAAATCCAAAAGAAAATTCAAATAGTTTTAACGAAATTTTACGAATTTTCAAGGAAATCAGTAACAAATCCGCATCATTATTTGTAAATCTCATGTCACTGTTCCTATCCAACCTAATTCCATCCATTTATTTCCTTGATTTTATCAAAACTATTTTACAAACATCGGATAAGTACACGCAACCACTATATAATATTATAGAAGTATCAGTTCTTGCGATACAGATCAATCCTTTTGGCTTTTTGAAGTCTCTTCAACCAGTTGATTTACAAAAGGTTTCTATCATATACGATCCAAGCTATAATACATCTAGGCCATTCCAGTTTTTGTTTTTGTGCAATTTTGTACTAACTGAAGACGAATTATCCCATTTATTAAATCTTATTTGGTTATATAGCTTTAAATTGCTCAAATCCGAAAATGTTGTTGAAGCACTTGGTTCTATTAACGAAAAACTATCTGAATACTTCAAAACTCTCTCCAAAAGCTACGAACCAGAGGAATTTCACCCAACCAAAGTTTCAAAATATTTAGACAACATGATTTTCACTCGTGCTACGAAATATATTTCAAAGCCATTTTTGGAGTATTTGACCCAAAAAAAGCCAGAAAATTTGTATTCGAATGTTATCCAGCTCGCTAACAGCAGTAGATTCATTGCAAGTAGCCAAAATCACTTTATTGATGATTATAATGTATTATATAACAGACTTATTGTTGTTTCTAATTATTATATTAATATTTTACAATTTTCGATAACGGGCGACCAAAAGCACTATACGCAGCTTGAAAATGCTGTAGAGTATCTTTGTGGTCAGAAGATTGGTCTCCAATTTGGAAATATTCCGTTATTAATAACAAAATTGCTCAAATACCTTGGAAAAGAGTCAATTGAGCTATTAAACAGATTGACTGCGAACATGAGAGACTATTTGAACAGATTGAGCACTGATAATCCCGAATTTCGCGTAGTTGCAAAAAAATATTTCCACAAAAGCTTGAGAAAGCGGATGATTTATTTCAAAATGATATCACTCCAACTATACTCATCCATTTACCTCAATGAAATCACAGAATCAATCAAAACTGCCATAGAAAAATTCGGAATTATGGATAAGTACAAAAAGTTCTTGGATTATATAAGAACTGTTAATCTATTTGGTCTTATTGATGAAAAAATGGCCTTGGCCATCTATTATTTTCAGATTCTCATTGAAATGTTGAAAGAGATCAAACTCTCCAACATTTCGGTCTCAATATTTGAATACTTGGCTGAAAATAAGCCTCCGTACAAAGATTTACACGGAATTACGTCTTGCATCGATATTATTTTGATAAGATTTTTAAGAATGCTCAATAAGGCAATTCCGGACATGTCTTCAAATATAGAAGCGGATATTAACACAAATCCACAAAATTTGGGCACTTTTCTTTTTAAATTTACATCTGATGGAAACCAAGTCCAAATTACATCTTTTATCAACCCTTGGATACAATAATCAGTTAATAAAATATTATTGTTTGTTTGCTTTAATATTAATTTCAAAAATATTTTTTTTTATTTTCTAATTTAAGTCAAAAATCAAGTCTTAATACTTTTGGAAGTAGTTTGTCTTTGCTTTTACCCAGTCAAAATCTTATGTTGCTCAATAAATTTTCATTCAAGAAAGATATTTTCCTTTTGTAAATGAATAACATCAAGAAGATGCTTTTTAATGGTAAAATATTTCACAAAAGAATGATTCTCGTTCGTCGTTTATTAATTAAAGAGAAGTATATATATCATTTGATATTATTTGCTCTAATTGATTGTAAATCCATCTATACGAAAAATCAATATACAGTACATAATGGGTTTACCTGGAGCTTAAAAAGAATATTTTCATTAGAAATTTCTTAGTAGAATCCTTGTGTGCAACTGTGCCGAAAGTAGTTTCATTATTTTTGTGAGTTATTGAGGTAATAAGGAGACTTAAACATTGAAAATTAGATTATATTTTTTTGAAAAACCTTTAATGTTTAAAAAAAGGTATTTATATTAACTTATCATACAAACAAACTATATATATTTAAGGATGTCAATTTGGAAGAAAAGTGAGAAAATTCCTAAAATGCTAAAAATGAATTTTCCAAACATGCTTTTTTATCTCATTTTTTTGATTTTGAAAAAAATTTGGAGAGAAGAACTCTTCGTTTTTGAATTTTATCACGATGGTTTTAAAGTATATTAGACACATGTATTGGTATTACTATTTTTGTATATTTTGAGAGAAAATCCCTAAAAAGTGAGAAAATCTAAGACGGTTTGAGAAAATATATAAACTATTGAAAATTTGAATTAAACTTCTAATTTGGAAAAAAGAAATTTGGAAAGAAGAAAATTCAAAAATCGAGATTTAGACTTAGCATCAAATGGAGAACAAAATGTTTCTTCATATGAAGGAAAAAAATTTTCTTGAGAAAAAATAGAGTTTTTAAAATTTTATTGTATGTAATGAAATAAACAAATATTAAAATTATTTTTTGATAACAAGAAAATTCCCAACAGAAAATATTTGAGAGAAAGAAAAAAAGAAAATTGAAAAATATTACTCTTCTTTATATTTCATGAGATTTTAAATTTATTCTCATAAAATTGACAATTTTATACGTTTAGATGAAAATAAGTGATTTTGGTTGAAATAGAAATTATTATTTGCTTACAGCTATCAAATAGATTTTTGCTATTTTGATTAAAATTTGTTAATCAAATTAATAAATTTTTTCTAAATATCTTAAATATCTGGATCACTCACATATACAATGAATTGAACGATAAAAATAATACAAACTCAACTAAGTTTCCTGTCTTTCAACTAAAAAAAATTATGCAAATTAAATTAAATTGTTTATTCAAATATAAAACAAAGATGAAGTAATTACAGTTATCATAAACTTTATGAATAACTCTGTAATTGGTTCAGATTTTCGTAAAAATATTTTTATTAATATCGATAAGAATACGTTTACCTACTATCACAACATATCGATAAACAAGAGTAGAGTGATTTTTATCATCGAAACTTTTTAAAAGCTGTAAGCTGGAAGGAAAAATCTTGTTTTTTCTGAGTTAGTTGTAGAACTATTGATGCACGAGTTATCATTGTGATGTAGAAGGATGTCAATGTACTGACTGAAGGATATGAAGTGAATTGAATTTCATTGAATTTCAATTTGATCAAAATTTGTTGAAATGATATGAATGTGTCAACATCTGTATCACTCTCTTTCACTCCTTCCTTATTCTTTCGAGAACGAAGCTAGCTCAGCTTTCGCTGAGCGAATTGACACTTTTCATGCCCTAAACGTACATACTCTCAAATTTATCGAAAAAATTATACCACCCAAACTAGTATATTCTTATTTTAAATATGATATTATCCTTAGAAATCACACTAGAATATATTTAAATCAACTTTTAAAAAAGTTCGAATCCTGCGCGTCTCACTTTTTAAATTTTCCAAAAGGAAAATTATATTCTCCTAAAATGAAAACAATTTTCCGAATTGACATCCTTATATATATTTATTCTAAATTATCATTATTTCTAACATTATTAGATTTTTGTTTTTTCTTCTTTGTTTTTCTCTTCTTCTTCGATTTATGGTCCTTATTGTAATTATCAATATCATTTTCGATAAGAGAAGGCATATTCGGTGCTTCATCAAGAGAAATAAATTGATTTATCTTTTGTTGCCAGTTCTTCACAAAGACTTGAAGTGGCTCGTGTGATCTTATTATAAACTTCAAAGCTAACGAAGAAATAAACGTAACTAAGCAATTCATGGTCATAACTCTTCTTGCACCAGAATGAGCGATCTCTGGGTATATGTCATCATCTGGATCTGTGTCTTCTATTTCCTCTTCCAATGTAACATATCGAATTCCTTCTTTTATGTAATCATGGAAAAATAATTTATAAACTTTATCGTAATTCATTGCAACTCCTCTTAATCTGAACGGCAGATCAAGTTTTTCATAGAAAATCAAGGCAAAACATTTCCAAATTTCAGTATAAATACTCCATCGTAACCAAGGCTTTCCTTTACCTGCAAAATGGCATCCAGCAGAATATATGACATGGAAATTTATATCTCTTGGGTTTCCAAGTACTGTATGCTTATATCCGCCATTTTCATGCATCATTTGTATTGGAAATACGGAAATTTCACCTCTATATAGGAGATTCAGTACGGCCATGTCATCTCTTCCTAGTTCTTTTTCGTCTTTTGCTGGATTTTTCAAATATTTTGTTGTAATTTCAATGAGTTCGACGTATTTATTTAAATCTGGTTCAATAAGCATGAAATCAGGGTTAAAAAGAATTCCGTTGTCTTTTATTGAGTAGTCTGTTAAATAATATGCTGCTGCCGGTGCTTGCCAACGAAATGCAATAGTTAGATCTTGAAATACAAGCGTATCTGCTCCTATATATAGTATTTTTTCGTATTGCGTCAATGTCCATGCTTGAATTTTGAACCATTTGTAATGAACAAGGCGTTTCGGATTAAATTGTTCTGGCCACTTGAGAACTGGTCGATATATTATGTGTGTCCATGTTTTATCAAGTATTCTTCTGATTGCTGCATCTCTACCGAACTCTTCTCTCACTACTATGACCCGATCAATTGTCGGATTAAATAATTTTAATGAATGTCCAAGGACAGAAAGCATTTGAATATAATCAAATGTTGGTGCAATATCATTTGAATAACAAGAAACGAATGCAACCCTTGATCTTGGAGGCATATCATTTGTATTATTTGCATAAAATAGATTTGCATCAATATAATCATTCCAATCATATACTTCTTCAAATATTTCGTTTTCTTCTTCATCATTTATATCTTCACATGCAATAATGGAAAAGAAAAAACAAAACATTTGAATCTGAAATATTTTTATTATCGAATAAAATTTATTTTTGGAGAAAGAATCATCTAATATTAATTAAATAGTTACTTGATTTCGATTAAAAATTGAAACAAATCTTTTCAAAAATTGTGAACCTCAGAAAAAAGCGAAAAAATAAAAAAATCGCACTTACTTATTCTTGAATGTTAGTTATAAGTACTGCAATCGAATTTCATCCCTGAATTAGGAGTTAAATAAATAATTATATATTTTATAAATAAAACAGCGAATTTAGAGTCGATAACAATCGTTATATGATTTACTGACTTCTGATTTCTTATAGTTATAGCATCATATATGTTCTCTAAGATATTGAGGACTTTATTGGATCAAATTGTGTATTCCTTTGCTATTTTTTAGATAGGACATCATTCATTAGAATATATTCAAATTGTAAAATTGAAATGACAACTTTTAAGATCCCAATCCATTTAGTCATTCGTTCAAATTCGTATTAAACTATTTTTGAACATTTCTTAGAAAAGCCAGAAAATGATGAATAATATCTGTCTGTGAATCAAAATTCTGTGATATTTTCAACAAATATACGAATATGTATATTGAAAACAGATATTTTGGTTTCTATGCTTGTATTCGAAAATATTTCATGCTTCCATTATGAGAAGAATGTTGTGAAACTAAGAATGCTTGATTATAATATCATCAACCAAAATTTTGAGATGCAAATCATGAAATTGTGAAGCTAGTTGGAGGGAAAATGCATTAAATTTGTGAGAAATAGCTATGGATGATCTTCATAGTGCTAGAGTCTTTGATTTGTTTTCAAATATCAAAATAAACGTACAGCAATGGAACCCGAACTCATCTTTCATGCGATGGCTACCCATCCTCCATTAAAAGTCATTGATTTTCTTGATGACTATACGGAGATATTTGTGGGTGGCCAAAGCGGAATTCTTACTTTCATCAAATTTTTACCTCGTTATAATTCATCACAGCTCAAAGTCAGCACAACAACAATCACAAGCATTAAGTATGATAAAAATACAAAAATAATTGCTGTTGGAGACAAAAATGGTTATTTGTACCTAATTTCTCCTTCACATACGTCAATTCTTAAATCTACAAAACAACACTCAGGCCAAATTAACGACATTACATTATCACCATCTGGTGATTTGTTAATCACAGCATCAAACGATAGAACAGTTAAATTCTTTACATTTCCAGAATTAAAGCTTATCACATCTAACCAAGGACATAAGTCATGGGTTAATTCTGTCACGTATGCCTTGGGTGGCAAGCGCATTGTTACTACAGCAAGTGATCGTAAGATTCGTGTTTGGGGTGCTAAGACTCATAAGCTTTACCAAATTTTTGAAGACCTTCCTTCAGTTCCTACTACATTGATTTGTAATCCTGAGATTTCATCATATTTTGTCGGTTTTATAAACGGACAGGTTGGTTACTATGACAAGAATGGTAAATGCGTTCAGTTATGGAAGCCACACAAATCTGTTGTTACATCTCTTAATTATGATCCTCATAACCGCATTCTTCTTTCATCATCAGATGATTCAACATTATGTGTTATTGATTGCACTACTAATAAGATGGTTATGACACTCGAAGCGCATCATAATCATGTTTCAAAAGTTTCATGGTGCAACGATGGGAAACATTTTGCATCGTGCGATACAAGTGGACGCGTTCTTGTCTGGGAAATGCCAGAACAAACATCACCATCTGCAAATAATTCACAAACTATTGATCAGCAAAATATTGCTCAAAAACTTCCAGAAAAATCCGAAGAAATAGTTACAGAAAGAGTTATTACTCCACAAGAAGAAAATCAAGAAATAGAACCAGAAAATACACAATCTGAAGAAACACCTGATGCTCCAGTTGTTGTTTCTGAAGAAGATAAATTACCAGAAAAGGAAAATTCCAATGAAAGTAAATCTGAGGATGAGAATATACATGAAGTAACTGAAACTCCGATTGAAGAAGACAAAATCCAGCCAGAAAATGCTGAAGAAGAAAGTACTCCAGAAGAAATTGAAGCTGAACAACATCTAACTGTTCATGAAGAAGAAAATGTTCAATCAGAAACTAAAACAGAAGAAGAAAGTATTTTTGAAGAAAATAAAATAGAAGAAGTTCAATCACCACAAGAAGAAATCAATATTGAAGCAGAACCAAAGATTGAAATCGCTACTGAAGAAGTTAAATCTCCGCAAGAAGAAAATAATATTGAAGCAAAATCAGAGAATGAAATCACTCCTGAAGTTAAATTTGAAGCGGAAATTGTTTCAAATGAAACTAAAGTTCACAATGATATATCTGAAGAACCTAAACTTCCTGAAGCCGTGACTCAAGAAGATGATGAAACAAAGAATAATGATGATGAATTGAACTCAGAAAATGAAGATACTCAAAAAGATTTGGAAGTGAAAAATGAAGAGGAAGAAGAGATCAAAGAAAATGAACATATTGAAGAAAAAGCTCCAGAAAATGATTCCAAAATTGAACAGAATGAGATAAAAGACGAACAAACACATGAAGTAGAAACAAAATCTCAAGAATCGATCAAAGAAGATGATTTTCATCAAGAAGAACTTAGTGGTGATAAAAATGAGAATGAAGAAAAAGTTGATGATCAATTAATTGAAAATGATTTACAATATCAGGAAAATGAACTCGAGAAAGAGAAAAATCAACTTCCTCCAAAAGAAGAATTAAATGTCCCTCATAATGAAGAAGAAGATTTGAAGTCAGATGATTTGAATGCTCATTCATCTGAAATCCCTGTCAAAGCAGAAGTTGTGCTTGATGATGCACATGAAAATAAAGAAACTATTGATGATGAAGAAGAAAGCACATCAGAAGATTATCAGAATCTTACATATGATCAACTTAGACAAAAAGTCTTAGAAATCATGGATGATCTTAAAAAGAATGGACTTGACGAGGAAGAAGAGGAAGAAGAAACACCTCATGAAAAAGTTGTTCCAGCTGATTTTGTTCCTGAATTGGCCGAAGATACCGAGAATTCAGAAGAAAACAATGAAAGCCAAAATGTTCAAACCAGGGAAGTTATTATTCTTTCTGATGACGATGATTACGATGAAATTCCAATTGCACCACCAGTCCAAAACATTGAAAAAACATATGAATCCGAAGATAAAGTAGAAAATAAGATTAAATGTCAAAATGAGAATCAAGAAAAGAAAGAAAAGGAAATTAATCAACACAAAGAAGATGAAGGCAATCAAAAGGATAAATGCAAGAAGAAAGATAAAGAAGAGAAAGAGAAGAAGAAAGATAAAGAAGACAAGGAAGATAAGAAGAAAGATAAAGAAGACAAAGAGAAGAAGAAAGATAAAGAAGATAAAAAAGAGAAGAAGAAAGATAAAGAAGATAAAAAAGAGAAGAAGAAAGATAAAGAAGATAAAAAAGAGAAGAAGAAAGATAAAGAAGATAAAAAAGAGAAGAAGAAAGATAAAGAAGACAAGGAAGAGAAGAAGAAAGATAAAGGAGAAAAAAAGAAGGATAAGGATAAGAAGGAGAAAAAAGATAAGAAGAAGGAAAAATATGGTAAAGATAAAAAGAATGAGAAAAATGATGATTTAATTCGAAAACGAGAATTAATAGACAATGAAGAAGAAGAAGATATCCATGAAGAAATAACAGTTGTCGAAAGGAGTATTACTTTACCTGAAAATGATTTTAATGATTTTAATGATTTTAATGAAGAAGAATCATTCAATCAGATTCCAAACTCTCACAACGAAGAAAATGATCCAGAAGAGGAGGAAGAAGACATTGTTGATCCTGTCATAATTGAACCCAAACAACCAATGGGATCACACGTTCCAGAAAGCCGTCTTGAAAGTATTCTTATGCAAATAAATTCTCAACTAGAGATTCTTAGGCACACCTCAGAAGGAATGATAAGGCGCGCAGAAGATGTTCAAGCTGTTATTGATGAACTTGTATCTCAAAATTGACAACTAAAGTAATGTTTTATTTTTTTCTTATTCATATTATTCTTATTGACTTTCAATATCTAATGTCAGCAAACATACACTACTCAGATATTTTAAATTTATTATTTTATTGTATTTACATTTACTGCTCCAAGAAATGGTGTTCTATAAACTTTTTTAACAATATTTTTGAGGTTTTTCATTTTTAATTTTTCTTCTTTATATTTTTTAAATGTATCATCTTTATTTTCTTCGATTTTTGCAGCAATACAATATGTTGAATAATGAGATATAAATGAATCTAATGAATCAATTGAAATAAATTTATTTGTATTATTATCGCGAACAGTTTGAATGACAATATTATTATTAAAGTAACAATTATAAACAGTTGGTTTTTCTGAAAATAAATAGATTCCTTTATTTCCTATGAATGAACAACTTGAATATGTAGTTGAAGAAGAACAAACAATTATTGCACCAATTCCTGTATATTAATTGTTTAAATAATTACATTTTGTAATATTAAAATTACTAGAATTTCTAATTACACCTAATTCTGTAGATGATGTATTTGATGCTGTTGTGAGATTAATAATTCCTGTTTCTTTTGGAATTTGAATTGAATATGTAGCATATTGAGTAATTTCATGATAAGATGTATTCATGTTACTTACTTTGATATCTCCTCTCAAATGATAAAGAGAAGCACTGATTCCGCTGCATTGTGAAACTGAACTTTCAAATGCATGACTTTTGTTGTAACTATTTTGAGCCGAAGTAATGCAATATCCACATCCAGAATAATCACTTGAAACAATTGATGAGAGAAAAATACAAATATGAACTAAAACACAGTCAGAATACCTGATATAGAATGATCCACCACTATCTGTGGAGCTGTTATTGTAAAATGTGCATGTTTCGAGTAATACTTTGCTGTTGGAATTAATGGAAATTGCTGTTTTTCGCTAATGGAAAGAAAATACTGCATTATGAATGTAATAATTGCCATTACTTCCTGATATGGTTTCGTTCTCACTTTTATCATTAGACTCAATTGTGTTGTAATATTCTGAAAAAACTTTGTCGATATTGCATAGAGTATTGATGAGTGATTGATTGTCTTTGATACGCATTTTTGAGTGTTGCTTCGTAAGAGTTATGTTGAAATTACGCTTAAATATAAATAGCATTCGAAGGAGATATGATGTTAAAGTGTATTTTAGTTTGATTTTATGGACAAAATTGACTGTGTGAAATTGATTTCAAATTTCGCCATTAACTTGGATATCTTTTTCCGTATTGAGAGCTGAATATAATTATGAATGAAAAATGAAATGGGAGATTTTGAAAATCATTGAAATTGAATAATTTACAAAAAAGTATATAAAATTATGAGTCAAAATTCATATGAACCTGGAAAGGTTTGTATTGTTGGAATGTACAATTCAGGCAAGACATCTATTATTTGGAGGTATATTATGAAACTTGATCGTTTAGCCCCAACGATTTCTCCTACGTTATACGAAATTAATGTTGATCCAGGATATGGAAAGCGAAGAATCAAATTGTTTGATACTGCTGGTACAGAAAAGTATCAGAGTATGATGCCAGCAACATTGCGCGGATCTGAAGCAATAATTTTAGTTTGTTCACAAGATGAACCAAAATCATTTGATTATATCAAAGAATGGCATGAAAAACTGATCAGAGATTACGGAATTAACAAATTTATTGCAGTTTGCAACAAAACAGATCTCCCAGAAAAGCTTTCGGTCGAAGAAGTTAAAAACTGGGGTAAAGAGCATAATATGCGAGTACTAAGAACGTCAGTTCATGAGAACAAAAACATTGAAAACCTTTTCATCAGTTTGGCCGCATTACTTGATCCACCAACTGACGGATCAGGCAAGCAAATGTTAGTACCAAAAAGTATGTGTTGTTAAACTTCGATTTACATGTATCTGTTTTAAAAATATTTCCTTTATCGAGAAAAATTTTTACATATAACTTAATGAGATAAAGTTATAAATTGTTAGATGAAATAATTAAAGATTACTAAATCAATTTATCTATATAAACACAAAATAAAATATATCAAAAAAAATATAAAGAAATCTGTTCATAATTAGAATAACTTGAGCATTTGTAATGTCTTCTTAGTATTGATTTTCGGTTTGAGAAGAAGTTTGTTTCCAACTGCTGTTTTTGTCAATGTTCTAGTAAAGTTTAGTGCGCCATCGACTTCACGAAGTACTTCATCAACTTTTTCTCTCTGTTCTGGGTTCTTGTTCAACATCATTTTGATGATTTTAATAGTAATGAAGGGCGTGCAAGGAGGAATATAAGGTTCGGCTGTAACGATACCTTTTGTGATTTGCTTGTCGGTTCCATTCCATGGGAATTGACCAAAAAGCATTGTATAGAAACAAACTCCTAAAGCCCAGACATCAACTTTTAATGGATCGTAAAGTTGGCCTGTCAATACCTCTGGAGCCGTGTATTCGAGTGTTCCGCATACAGTACTCCTCAAGTTTTCTTCCATTTGGACAACTTCATAACATAATCCAAAATCGATCAATATTGGTGTCTGATTTGGTGCAACCATGATATCGGTTAGCTTGATATCTCTATGAGAGATGTTCTTTGAGTGGAGATAAGAAACAGCAAGACAAAGCCCTTGTAACCATTTGCAAGCTGTTTGCCATGTAAAAGGACCTTCATCAAGTATTTTGTCATGAAGAGTTCCGAATGGGTAAAAAGGCATTACCATCATAATGTAATCTGGGAAGTATAAAATCTCTTTAACACCAATAATTCCAGGATGCTTTATATTTTGTATAACACGAAGCTCTTGCTCAAGCCGTCCAAACAAGTTTAACTTTGTTATTTCTTTACGATCGAAAATCTTGCAAGCGTAGAGTTCGCCATCCTTTTCATTTCTTGCTAGAACTATTTGGCATGTATTGCTTTTATTTAGAAAATCTTGAACTTGATATGAGCCGAGCTGTTTGATAACTTCCATTACTTTTGAAAATATTTTTCTGCATTGAAATTTTGAGAGAAAAACATAAAGTTATTTATCGAAAGGATATATTGTATGATATTGTTAGATGAAAAATTCATAATAATCGCTAGGTTAAATTTACAAAAAAAATATAAAAAATTAAAAGTTGCAGAATATTAAATGTTATATAATAATGATTGATGTATGTCCAATTATTTATTGAATGTGGTTCGAATTTTTGAGAAAGAATGTAAAATTTTAGATATGATGTTTGAATCAATGATATAAATTCATTATAATTTCAAATTTTAATTTTGATAGTTTCGATAAATTGAAAGAGTTTTTAATTTTAAAAACTAAAAATTGTTTCATTTATAATGTTATTAATTAATACTATTATATATTGAAAATATATCAATCGAAAAGGACAAATAACGTGCAAACAGTTCTCGGTTTTCAGTCTAAATATTTAATATGCTTTATCATCCGAATGTTAATAAATATTTAATAAAATAATAAGAATTTACTACGATTCAGGATAATTTCACTCTATTATATGGTAATTTGAACGATCCCTAAACGAAAAGATTTCGATAAGCATTACAATTTTATTTGATCGATAAATAATTAGTATTCCAAATATTTCAAAAGTTTTCTTATTATCTATTACATTGCTATTATATATTAAGTGCTTCGATCTTAAATGTTCGAGAGATATCTAATTATATATACATTAATGATACAACAGTTGATCTTATCTGAATTGATTTTTGATGTAGTAATTTAATTGTTCTAAGCATCATTCAGCATACATCTCATATGCAAATAGTGTACTGTTAGAAATTCCTTGATTTATCAATTATAAAGATGAAAATTTTCCAGAATTTTGCAAGAATATGGAATAATTTTATTCTTTGTTTTTACTGCTAAATTCAAATACTCATGTGGATTCGAGAAGTTAATTTTGAAAGATATTATCAAAAAAAATTGTTAATTTTTTTTCACATTTTGATCTATATTGTTTTTTTAAAGATACAATTGATGAAATTCAAGGGTTTCTGTACTGTAATTGTGATTTGTTTTGTCAACTAAAACAGTAAATACAGTTTTAGTCTGATATATTCTAAATTAAAGAAACTTCATATTGAAATTTATCACCAAATTTATCAAAGTCTAGATATCATTTATATATACACAATTAAATACAATTATCGATTCATTTTCGATCATAACCACTTTTTTGAACTATTTTTCTATAATTTAACTTCATTATCATTATTAATGCAATCCAATTAAAGATATAATTAATATTTATATTATAATTGAGGAGTACTCTGCTTAATATCAAAAAATACCACTTATTACGTTCAAACCTCAATATTTTGAAACTAATTATCTGCTGATATCTCAAAAATATAATACATTTTGGATTAACTACAATTAGGAAGTCTTATTTCGAAGAGAAAAATAAATGTGTTTGAGTGTTTTGCTAATCAAAATAAGGATTGGTAATTAAACAAAATTACTATGCATCAATAGTAGTATTCAAGTCAATTTAGACAATCAAGTATTAAATTTAGTTTAATTTTAAGTGAAACGATCAAGCAATAATAAAGTTTTCATTATTTTGATTATTTTCTTTTAATTATTAATGACAACAAGTTAATGAATACTTTATGAATGATATAATTCATTTTGATAAATTTTACTGATATTAATTGGCCTGCGCCAAAATTTACATCAAAAATAAAAATTATACAACCCGAATAATAAATTAGATTTTTACAACAATTTGAGTTTTGATAGATTTCGGCTTTTGAAAGAAGAAGTAAAAACTTGCCTCAATTTTTTTATGTTGTCTGTATTTCTTATCGTTCAAATGCAAAAAACCACTTACCTAAATTGCCTTATAGATCCTATTTCATAAAAAATTACGCTCTTTGATAATAACTCCATTTTGAGTAATTATTCATTTTGAAAGGAAAAGAAGATTAAATATTTTTGATTCTATTTTCATTTATAAATTAATATCAAACTTTTCATAACACACGTGCTAAATTTTTTATAGGTAAATATTATTAATAACAGTATAACTAACATAATCGGTTTAATCTAAATAGAAGCAAAACTTATCAAAAGTTTGAATCACTCACTGAAAATTTTTGAAAAAAATAGCATCTTTTCAAAGAATTATTTTTACTCAAATTCTTCCTTAGAAATCCTAAAATTCAAAATTAATTAAATATTTTATTCTATTCCAGTATATAAAGCAATACAATTTCCTTTTCAATTTCAATTTTGTTCAAAACATTCAATTGAATTTAAATATTCATTAATTCATTATGAACGCCCCAGAGATTGACTTCTTCAAGGGGCAAAATATCGAGATCGTTAACGTTATTGGTGAGGGAGGGTTTGGTTCAGTTTTCTATGTCTATTCTCATACTTATAAAACATATTTTGCTTTAAAAAAGATTCCTCAAGACAAGTTTAAGCAGGCCGAAATCGACTGCTTAATGACAATCGATGATCCATACATTGTTCGCCTTTACAAGTATTATAAATTCGAAGACAATTACTACTTATTGATGGAATATTGTCCTAATGATCTTGATCGTCTTTTGCATGACAGATCCAAGATGTCCAACCCCATTCTAATCCAGAAGATAGTAAGAGATGTCATCATGGCCGTCAGAGCCTGCCATAATATCAAGATTGCTCATTGCGACATTAAACCGGCCAACTTTTTAATTGACAATTATGGAAGAATTAAGATTTGTGATTTCGGAATGTCAACTTTTTGCACTCAAGATAAGGCAACTTCATCTGTTTTCAGAGGCACATTTTATTTCATGGCCCCAGAAGTTTTTGACCATAATCAATACAACCCAATACGTACAGATATTTGGTCACTTGGTGTTACTCTTTACTACATCGCTACTGGAGTTTTGCCATTCAATGGTCTGAACAAATTAGCATTAAAGGATAGCGTAACCAAAGGAATTTATAACGAGGATCTTGTTCGAGATTCACTTCTTAAAGATTTGATCGCTAGGTGCTTGGAAGGTGATCTTAATTTCAGATGCACAATTGACGATTTAGTTGAACACCCATACTTCTCAAAGACATTCTCCGATCGTGGTGACAGATTATTACTTAAGAAAGGCGATGTAATAGTCAAACCAAAGGCCGTAGCTTCTCTCAAGATCAGTAAGCATAGATCTTCGCCATTATTTTCAGGATTCAATGTTTCTAGAGTTCATCTTCTTCAGGTTGACTCTCCTTAATAAAAATATGTTTGTTTGTTTTAATTCTTTTTTTTATAATATTTTAAATCGTTTATACAGTAATTGGATTGATCCAAGCCATTATATTTTAATTATGAGGTCCGAATTAACAGACGATAAATTATTACGATCAAGATTATGTAACCCGTAAAATGAATAGATATTTCGTACATTATTAACACTGACACACGTAGTCATATGAATCGGTGCTGTGAAGGAATGCTGAAAATCGAAAAACAGTAGATCTAAATGTGAAATGTTTTCCTATTTATGCTCTACAATCAATATTGCCTTATTGAGCAATTATTTTGTGCCTACTTGATTGTCGTTAGATCATATTATGGCTACCATTGGATCACTTCTCATTCTCATTGAAATCAAATCCCAAATATTGGTTGTTTTGAATAGTACCCTTTGTTGGTCTAAATGAAATCATAGTATTAATATTTCTTTATTGCAAATAAGATGATATTGATATTGTCACACAATTTCAAGTTTAATTTTCTTTTTCAATTCGTAATGATATATGTAACCTTACAATTTTTATTCTTGTTCCATATTGGTGTCATATTCTAGGTCAATTCATAAAATCAGTACTGATAATTATCAGCTTTCTTATATTTCGGCTTGGATTTCGGATTTCAAGTGAAAAAAGAAAGATTGTGCATAGTCGTTGCACGGTGGAGCTTTCAAAAACAATTGAAAAGTGAACAAAACTATTCTTGAGGATTAATTGAATGAGAATGATACTAAACATTCAAAACCATTGAAAAGTAGGTCAATTACAGCTCAATAATTATCAACATGGTTTACACACGCACTCAAGTATCGGCGTGCGCGAGGGAATTAATTGACAAGTACAAAATATAAAATGAATATTTTCTTTATCCAGCCTTTCATGATGAACGAAAGACCTACTACAAGAAAAGAACAATTATAAGTGTAATCCTATTCTTGGGTAAACATGCCATTTAAAGATAGGACTTATATTCATCAATATGGAAAAATAGAGTTCCAGCAATTTAATTCGATTGATCTTCAGAATGAGACTGCTACATTCATAGACATCTTCATAAATGAATTATATGCTAAAATAAATTCTCTTGGAAATGTTTTATGTTAGGAACATGGGTTCTTTATGTGAACTTTGCATAATAGACAATTTAAGGTGTTCACAGATAATAAATAAGAATCATATCATTTAATTCTTTAGAAACTCATCAAATTTGAAAGAATGAATTGAATTGTCAAACAATTGTTGGGCTTAATTGAAAAATAGATGAGGAGAACTGATATTCACATGTATTTCTCTATGAATAAAGATCCGGTAAGTTATTGATTTATTCAAATCGAAAATTGTCTTTTTATTGGAGTAAAATTTAGACCTCTTTATTGGAATAAATGAATAATCATACTGTACATATACTATATTATAGGTAAAAACTCTTTATACGTTAGAGAAAATTTTGCCATTTTCGTTCAAAAAACAAATCGCAAAGAAATTAGCGGTAACTTATAATAGATTACATTTCTGGAAAATTTCAGGAAATTTTTTTATCAGATCTGCATAAAATTTGTAAGATTGTTTCGATTTTTTTTTCAATGGAATAAAATTTGAGGGATTCGAACAATTTTGTTTTAATGAACAATTGTCTAAATTTAAGTAAATTCTCAATTAGATCTAATTTTATGAATTTTATTCAGATTATTCAATTTTTTTTTCAATAATTGAAATTTTTTCATAAAATCAAATGAGTTGTTGTATTTCCACATTTCTCAATTCTTATTAACAATGACTTTAAGATTGACATCCTATTCATGGCTAAAGTTTTAGGAACTTTGAAGCCTAATTTGATATTGAAATTTTGGAAGATCAATAAATATGGGGATAAAAGTTGCATAACCTTGGACATTAAGAGGACATGTTATGAGAGTGGATAGCGTTCGACGATTCACTGAAAAAGTTACTCCTCGAAAAGACTATCTAAAGCCATCAAGTTTTTTGAATATTTTCTATCGTCTTTTTATTTTTAGTAAATTAGGATGCTCATTAAGGGTGCCCTATAACGATAATGTAAACATCACAAAATTAACCTTATTAGAACTCGAATGAATGGATTATCCAGATTCTAGTTCTCAATATAATAGCCTTAAAAGTGCTTTTCTGAGGGTGGTCTATCGTCTATAGGGCACCCTTAAACAGTATGATTAAATATACAAAAAATTTTAATTTATTTTTCAAGGGAAAATAATCGTACGCTACAAAATTCTTTCGATTCATCATTCAATTGAGAATGATAATTTTGTAGCATATTTAGAAAAATGCTACAAAATTATTAAGTTATGATGATATTCTTGCACTCAATTTTGAAACTCTCTGATTTACAAATAAGCATTCCTTTGGAAAAGCAGTCCTATTATGATTCAAGATATTTTAAAGCCCCCATTTCATACAATGCGCAGATATATTCGAAATTGCAAGAACTCTCAAGAAAAATGCAGCAGCAAAGAAGATTCCATAGTTTCTAGCATCAAAAATTTACAACCTTAATACAACAGTTAAAGAGAAGCTCGAAAAGAAAATAATTAACCATAAAGCTGGAAACCATTCGATATATACTATTAGATCTAATAAAAAGTTAATTATAACATATTTTACATGCTATTGTTAACTCTGTTCCATTATATTACCATATATATCTTTTTGAAATCTAAAATATTTTTACGATTTTAACCATGTGTTGTTGAAACCATATATCAATCTTAGCTAAAGTATAGTTTATGAGTTTGTCACCATCTAACGTATGAATTTTCAAAAATGTCAAATATGTTCATTTTTTCTGTATATTCAGCCATAATTTCACGTAGTTATACTATTCAACTATTATTTAATATTTTTATCGATTTAAATATATGATGAGATGCTTAGTTCTCCCGGAAATCGATTTTTAATCGCAATTTTAACTTTCCAAAAAAATTCAAAAATAAAAATCCCTCTTAATTTTCTAAGGTCATTTCAAGAGCCTTGTACCGATAAACTAGCCTTGTACTGCCATTTTATGGTGATGTAAAGTATTCAAAAAATTTGCAATGTAAACCATTACATGGCAGAAACTTTAAAATAAACAAAAACATGACACTTAGTACAGGGGCTTTTTGGCTGGTGAAGTCAGATAAAACGTGGCTCAAGTGCTCGTTTAAAATTAAAAATGGAATTTCTCACAGTCGAATTTCTTGGTAGACAACAAAAGTTTATCATCAATTGTCGCGCCGAAGGTATGACATATAGTCAAACTAAGCTTGCATGGGAGGAAGAATACCCAGATCTCGGAACTTTAACATCCAATCTCATTGCTACTGCACTTAAAAGAGCTGCATTAGGTCTATACTGGGAAAAAGGGAATCATGGCGGTGCAGATCCATACCTATGCGAGCGTGATCAGCTCACTTTAAAAGAAATTATCGAAGATTCTGCTTACAAAGGTGAAGCTCTAGAAGCAGCTGACATTATTGACGAGGCGTTCAAGTTGAAAGAGCTCAGAAGAGATTATGGTTACAGATTCCTTCTTGAGATTAATTGTCCTACTCTTGCAGAAGAAGTTATCAATACTCTTGGTGGTGACGATGTATCGAGACCTTATGTTAACCATATTTTACAGCAATTGCAGTGCAAGCTTAAGGCATGCCAAGAGATTGAAGAATCAAGTACATGGCGTGTGTAACCAAGAATTATCGAAGAATTCTACGATAAACATCGTGAAACAATCGAAAGTACTCCAGAGGAGTTGATTTTTAGTATCGATGAAACATTCATAAACAAATTTAAGAAGAAGAAAGTTGCATTACCTGAGGAGATAGAGCATATGATCGCCAAAGGAATTCCAAACTTTCCGCACATTACGGCTTTATGCGGATGCTCAATGACAGGCAAATCTGTCCCACCTCTCTTTGTTCTCCCATGTATTGCAGAACTACCTAGAGAACTGAAAGTATTCCAGCGCGAAAAACATTGTTGGTTTACTTCTACGCCAAAAGGCTGGGTGAACAGAAGTGTATTCTTATTGTATTGCATTTTCTTCATCGAGTGGCTTAACTTTGAACGCCAGAGAATGCCAGAAGATATACGTGACAAGCCTACTCTCATTGTGTGTGATGGACACTCCAGCCGCGAGAATCCTCTGGCATTGTTCCTTTTGGCAAGTGCCAACATCAAATTAATTGTTCTTCCCGCACATACAACACACATTTTACAAGTATTTGATGTTGGCATTGCCAAAAGATTAAAGTCCAAATTCACGGATTATCTGAGAGATTACATTAAGGCACCGAAGCAAGAGTTCAACAGCAATGCTGCAATGATGCGCTACGCCATTATCTACTCATTTATTAGCGCATGGCAAGAATCAGTATCATTAAGAACGGTTCAAAATGCTGCTGCCGCCTGCGGTCTTTGCCCTTGTTCTGTAGAAGCTCTCAAACATAATAAGTATGTTCGTGAATTGACTCCTGCAGAAAAAGAATTGCAAGAGAAAAGAAATTACCGTAATCGAAATCGTTTTAACATCAATGGTGAAGAATTGACGACGATGTGTTGTAAACAGAAATTCATCAAAAGTGACACCTCAGAAAAGCTAAAGTATTGAATTTTTGGAACTTTTGATAGAGCACGTTTTTAAATATTAATTAAAGTAAATGTATATTTTGTAAAGATTCTTTTTAATAAAAAAATAAAATTTTGAAGAAGAACACAAAATCTTCTGAAAAATAATATCACATAAACTCATATTATTTTCTAATATATAACTATTTTATATAAAAATCAAATTCAATGATCTGAAAAGCGAAGGATAAACCTCAAAATTTACGAATATAATGAGTGGGAATATAATGCTTATCTATCATAAAACCATATGAAATATCAATTTTTGCTTTACGCCTAATTTTTGACGACAATTAGCAAAAAATGTTAAATGTTAACACTCAGTCCATTTGAATATGAAAAATAAAATTGACTTTGATTAAATGTTTTTATTTATCATGCAATTCTTCTTGCGACCAAAGATTTGAATAAAAGTTCAAAAAATAAGATAGCTTAAAAAATATATACGGTAGTGTTACTAATAGATGAATAGTATATAAATTCTATTAAAATGGATTTGATCCAAAAAATATAAAACCAAAAATAATTGTTATAATTTAAATGAAGAAGTAATTTAAAACGATTTTATTTATGATCAAATTTTATATATTTTTTTGGATCAAATCCATTTTAATAGAATTGATATACTATTCATCTATTAGTAAACACTACCGTATATTATTTTTTAAGCTATCTTATTTTTTGAACTTTTATTCAAATCTTTGGTCGCAAGAAGAATTGCATGATAAATAAAAAAAAAAAAAAAAAGGTAGTGGGGCCTCCAGGCACTTCGTGCCCTCTAGCCCTGAAGATGTTTAGTATAACTTTGTCCGGACAAGTAAGGGTCTATCGTCGCTACAGGAAAAGTTACAGGCGTTCCAAGGAAGTATACTTTGAGAAGCCTTTTCTCCCTTATAGAATGAGATAGAAAGGTTATTTTACAAAACCGACAACACTTTGACCGAGTAGTTTTTTGTGCTGAACAAAAAGTGTCATATAAAACTCTGTCAAAAACCGCTCTTTTAACTTCACTTAAAATGCCACGTAAGCTACGTAAGAATATACGTAAGAGGAAGAGAGCATTGAAACATCCAATAGTAAAACTACACCACAACAACAGTTGCAACAACAAATAATGAATGACCCCACTATGTTGCAACAAATGTCAAGCAACCTATGCTTTTAAACCGAGTTATTGGTGCACAGAGTGGAGGTTTAAGAGCGGCACTTTTAGCGAAAATGGCAGGCTATGGTGGAGCCGCAGACGGAACAGCTTATAACCCTCAAAGTCAAATGAATTTGAGTTCACTCAAAAATCAAATATCAGATGTCAAAAAGTCAAACATAGACATACAGAAGCAAATAAGTGAAAACGAAAAGAAACTAGAATATGACAGACACACAAAGAAACTCAATGAGTTAAACGTAGAGAAAAAGAAGAAAGAAGAACAACTGAAAGAACTAAGTACAGAGGAATATGCGAAAAAAGTGTCAGAAAAAGCAGCAGAAGTAGAAAAATGGAACAAGATGTTATAAATTTGAAAAACCATACTACTCAATATAAAGTACTGAAAGATGAAGAGATAAAACAAAAAGCCCTGAAGACATATATGGATAGCGATGAGTATAAAAAAGAAGTTGAAGCAAATGTAAAGGCAGAAAAACTTTTACAGTTGCAAAACCAAACCGTACAGTATGAAAACTTAGCACAAGAAAGTAAAAATAACGACGCAGCCATGCAAAAGGCAATGAAAAGCGCAGAATATATAAAAGCTAACAATGACTGGTTAGATGCCCAAGCCAACGCCAAAGCAGCCCAACTTATAGGGTCAATAAGGACAAAAATACAAGCGGATGAAGACAGTTCAAATGAAGCTTTAATGAATGCTGACTTTAAGAACGCCTTCGAAGCTCTTCATAGTAAGGTGAAACAAGTGAACGATTTCTCATCTGGAAAGAAACTGAAGTCTGAAGGTTTCGACAAAGAGTTAAGAGAAGTAGCACAAAATATGACGAAAATAACAGATGCAGCAACGAGACAGGCAGTTCAAAGTGCCTATGACGCCGTTAGAGCAGCTGTTGTGGAAAGTCAAGAAAAAGAGTTACAACAGACCAAAACAGACCTAGTAAATGCTTTCTTAAAAACGAAAAGTCAGGTAGGACATTATGCTGCAGATGGAACATATGTGCCAGCTGGTGGAACTTATATACCAGCTGGTGGAACTTATATACTAGCTAGTGGAACCTATATACCACCAAACCCTCCAAGAGAAGCACCTGCACCAGGACTACCTAAAACATTTACATCGTCACATGGACACAGACACAGGCATGCACCAAAACCAGCACAACAACCAACAGTTCAAAATCCAGCACAACAACCAACAGTTCAAAACACTGCACCACAACCACCTCCACAACCAGCACAGCAACCAACAGTTCAAAACCCTGCACAACAACAACCACAAACAGAGCAAGGACATAAAAGAAGTAGAGAACAAGGAAACCAAGAATTCTTAAAAATGCTAAAGGAAGACTATGGTTACCCAGATACTCTTGACTTTAGTGACAGATATAAAGAAGCTATTAGAAAGTTCAAGGAAGGAAATACTGACCCGAACCTATTTAGCTTTATGGTCAGCACCAAATGGATATAATTTCAAACCTGGAAAATACAAGCTCGCTAAGGATATTGATTTAATAGCATATCATCCAAATGACATGACTGAATTTACTCCGAGATATTTGGTGTCAGAGCTAAATGACAATTCAACTCTCTTCATGAAACGCGTAAAAATAGAGACGGAACGAAAGAAGAAAGGTTTATGAGTCCGGATGACTTAGATAGGAACTTAAAAACGGTCTCGGAATATATGAAATGCCAGCAGATGAGTACAAGAAACTCCACAGGAAGAAGTTCAGATACAACCAGACATGGAAGAAATAGTTCAGCAACAACAGCTAGAAGAGCCTGAAGGAAACAAACAAGTCCCTCCTTTGGAAACTAACTTCACAGAACTAGATGAAGATTTTGAACAGCCGAAAAATCTTGACCCTCAACAAGTGTATGCGGGAGAATATGGAATCTTTCCAAGAGTCTAAGAAAAATTCGGCTGACATAGTAGAAAATATCGAAAAATGTTTGCCGACATACAAAAGACTCCAACACCAGATGAAAATATTCAGCATAAATGGAAGTACTGAAAGAAAATGTACGCAAATACAATAACCCTTTTTACTTACGACCATATAACGTTCAATCTTTGGCTGAACTCGGTGAAAATAAAAGGTTAAATTTCAACAAAACATATAGAAATGAAACATTGTTTAAAGTTCATTCAGAACCTAACCAATATGGAAACAAACCTACTTTTGTTTCTGCAGACTATGGAACTACAATGAGATGGGGTCATAAAGCTAACCCGGATAGGTGGTTCAAAACTTACAACCCACTTCCAAGAAGTTGTAGACGCAATGGAAGTGAATGGTGAACCAGATATAACTGGTATTTTCAGCGCGGCTTTAATGCCATTGAAAGATATGAAAGATGCAGATATTTTGGACCAGTATGAAATGAACATGGCTGATGGAAATATAACACCTGACGTTCTAGAACATTTATCTCAAAGAACTACACAGAACCATAAAGATGGTATATTTGGTGAAGAGTTTAGAAAGAAAGTTAGGGAGACAGAAGGAAGAGAACCTATTGTACATGACCTTGCAAACGAAAGTTTACAAAATGTCATAAAAACTTACTTTGCAGACAATGAACTGAGAAGGGATGAATATTTTAGAAAACTCAAATGGACAGTACCAAATGAAATGTTAGTATTGAAAAACATGTTCCTTGACAAAATAAAACCAACTACAGAAATAAATGACGCAAGACTGAAACTTGGGTAAAAGCTTTCCCATTCACAAAAGATATTGTTGGTAACATGGAAAGAAAACCAGAATGGCTACAAAAACAATATTTGGAAACGAGCATATTCCATATGGACAAGCTCTGTTTGAAGAGCTTGAACCGGAAACTCAGGAAAGAGTCATGCAAACAATACGCGAAGACTCAAATACAAACTATGACAAAATCTTTCTAGGATATAGGTTACCTGAGATGGGCGACCAGAGCCCAAAGGCAAAAAGGACATGGGAAATTTACAACATACTAGAGTGAACATGAGGCAAAGATGCAACAACTTGAAGCAGAGGGCAAGTTACCAAAGAAGAAGAGAAGAGTAGAACAAAGTGAAAGTAGTGAAAAGTAACTTCATCTAGTAAAAGTAGTGGCAATGAAGGAAAAAGAAGAGTTTAAAAACTCAGCCAGGAAGAAAGTAAAGCTTGGTCCACGTGGGTTCTATTTATGACACATAAATCCAACTATTCTTATTTTTACCCATATGAAATGTACGCCGCTCAGAATATAACGCCAACAGTTTTGGATGCCATGAACGGAAATGTTTCCGAATGGTATAACGAATGCGACAATGCCATTAGAAGGTCAGAAATAGTTCCTGGAACTTACGAATATACAACTGCTGTTTCTTATGGAAACGTAGGTGAGTTTGGAGAAGGTTCTTCAACAACAGTAGATATGCTTGCGACAGGTTCATATTATTTCTATTGACAACTCTTTCTTATACGTGGACAAGACATTGAAATAAAAACCTTCTGCCAAGTTGTCTGACAAGAAAGGTTGCAATGGAATTTTCTATGTCGGATACCAATATGCTCCAGAAGTTTCATGGGATATAAGATATATCTAACTCTGAATTAGTTCAAACAGTAACATGGGCAAACTATGAATGGTTCGCTTTGAGAAACTCAGTACAACCACAAGCTAGAGAACAAACAGACCAGTATGCAAATATTGAGAAAATAAGAAGACTTGACCCTAACGTTCCAGGAGTTTATGTTAACCTTTCTGACAAACTGCAGCAGCAGTAACCAAAGTAAAACTGAAACTTAGAGTTCCTTTGTCATCTTTCCTCATCTTCAGGTTTTTAAGATACTTGCCAAACTGGGCAGGAAAAATTTCTATTGAACTTACTCCAAGCAAAAATAACTTAGTCATTGCACCAACACAAGACCCATTCACTATTACAGACGTAGAGGGAACAAATAAAACGTCATTCGCCGACTTTTGCAAAGACAAAGTTGACTTAGACTTTGGTTTCTCAAACCTCAACACTGAAGTAAACTATTATTTCAATGCTGCTGGAACTGCTTGGGACCCAGTTAAGTTCACATGCGAAAAATTTGAATGCAAGAGAATAGAAAGCAGACTTGCAGTCTATATGTTGGACCCAGATATTTCAAATGCTTTAGCTGCCAAATATATTTGCAGTTCCACTTATGTTCCCTATACACCAAATATCTGTCAAAGACTTTGCAGGTGAAGTTGGAAACCCAAGTGCTGACCAGGTGCAAGAACAGATATTGCTTTAACAACTGCAATGAAACATGCAGATACTTGTTTGTACTGTTCAGACGAACTATAAATGACTATTCTTGTCTACAACCCCGGTATTATAATATCATATAAACATAGATGGCAAATATTATCCAAGAGAAGAATATTCTACAGTTGAGGATATGAGGTCATACAACTTGACATTAGATGCTATGAACTTTAACAACAACTTCACAACAACCATTAACCCTGAAATGCAAAGTTCTATTATGCCATATGTGAAAGTATGGACTCATACAGGAGGTCAAAAAACTCAATATACAAATGGAGACCGTTCAAACTTTTGGCTTGGCATTCCATTTGCTGACTCAGAAGACTTTATGGGTGGTATTTCAACTGTTGGTACTGTACAAATACAATATACTGGTGACAGAGACGGTCCAGATGAATTGAAAGCAAAGAAGTTTACAAAACCAATAGCACTTTTTCACGGAAGATGCTCTTTGAAGATTCGTTCGATGAAACCTGCTGGGGCTCCTCAGATTGCATAACGACAGCTTCCATCGAGCAGATTTTGGCAGCAGGTCAGTAAGTTGTCTTGAACTGACTTCTCTCCGTCAAATATTGACAGTACGCCAGTTTTGACATAATATTGTATTATAAACTTTCCTTTAGAAATATCTGTAAGTTTTGAAGTTATATTTTTGTCTGCTTCAAGAACTTTCACCATTTCAGTTATACCAACTTTCTTTGCTTTATGAAAATATTTTGGTTCAGCAAAGACTGCTATTCTATAACATTTACCATTGTTTGTATAAAGAACTATTCTGTCAATGTATTTGTATTGTTTGTGTGTGTAAACTTGTTTTTGCTTCAATTCAAAGAGTATCCGAATGCGTCCATCTTTTTATTCTAAGTAAAATGTCATTTCCGAAAAATAGAAGCGTAAGTGTTTCAAAAGGTTTAATGGCAGTGGCAGATGTGAAGTTAAATTCACCAACTCAAACAAACAGTCAAAGTGTTGTTGTCAATGTCAAAGACAGAGATGTTGAAGTGGGGAAACCATACGAAGACCAAGATGGTATAACAATAGTTCCTATAAAAGAACAACCAACATACCCTGAAGTTAGCAGAGACTTAAGTTCTGTTGCAGATATTCGAAACGACTACAACAACTGAAAGACAAACTTCAAACTCAGGAGAAGATTTGTCAAGCTTTAAGTATAATGTTAAACTTGGTCGACACAACCCTGTAAAAGTGAACTCATATGTCATTGCACCTCATGAAGTTTTGAAAGAACTATTGAAACTTTTGACAGAGGCAGACGATATAAACATCAAAGAAATAGAACCGACGTTAGTTGCTGTGGTGTGTTTCATATAATGTCATTGACAAGATATACGTTATGAAAGGAGTGAAACGTTGAACTTAAAAATTAGTTTCCCAGACGTTATAAAAATATTTGACGACCACAACATTTCATTAAAATTTATTTGCTAAGTAAATGGCAGAAGACACAATGGTTTATACTATTACGACTAAAAAACCCCGAGTCATATAATTCTATAACAACAAAACTTACAAAGTCCTCAAGGACGGTATTGCTAAACTAACCTTAAACACAATGACGACTAAAGCCTGTTTTGCTCTTTTGACACCAGAAGACTTTATTGTTGTGAATGGTAAAAAATACTCCTTTGAAGATACTTACTCAGATATACCACCAACAGGTTTTGTTGACTTATTTAATACTTTAAGGACGAGTGTAAACATGTGCTGCAACTAGAGCAGGTTTCATTATGTTTGGATGTCCGACTAGTTTACTATAAACAATATGAGCTATAATACAAAACTTATTATGGTTTTTACTACCAACAGTTTCCTATAACAGGAAAAGGTGTCATACAAGGAATGTCTGTTCCATTGACTTTAAGTACACCTATTTTATATATTGTTTCAAACTTAGGTTCAAGTAGTGCTATTCGAATGTCGACAGAAACTACTATGACAAAGATACTTATGCGTATAAACAATACTTTCTCTGCTGGTTTGCCTATTGTTCATTCGAATGCAGAATTTTCAACCTTAGTGAACTCAAACACTTTGGCAAGTATAACGTTGACATTAGTTGACGCAAACTTTGTTCCTGTAAAACTTTTATGCTATGTATTTGTCAATGACGGCAGAAAGTTTCGAATTGGAAGATGCAACTGGTGAAAGTATTGTGTTACAAGAACAACTTCAACAACAAATAGCTCAAGAACAACAAATGCAACAAATAGCTCAAGAACAACAAATGCAACAAATAGCTCAGAATAAAAAAAATATTTTTTTTTATTTTATAAAAATGTACAGAATAGATGTTTCAGATTTTTATGACTTCCAAACATTCAGAAATATGTGTCCATTTCGAGACTATAACAAAGCAGTCGAAAATTTGAAACGTTTAGTCATTTATGTTGACTCTGCCCAGAATGTTATGTCATGAAGAATGGATGTTGTCTTTAACAAACAAGAGCAACAATAGTGTCTGAACAAGAATGTAAACAAAACTTAAGAAAATAAAAGTTGTACAAAGTTGGCATGAAGATGTTAGATGCTTGGGATATCTTATTGTCAAAGTTAGAAGATTTTTCAGTTCTGTATAAAGTTCTATACACCTTCTCCAAAACTTCTATTCTATCTTCACTGGATATAAATACGAACAAGTAGAATGGAAGAAAATATTATAGAAGCTTGGTTAGACCATGTCAAAGAAATTATATGCAATGGAAACGAAAAGGTTATGAGTATATCTTATGTTGGTTTGCAAACATCTTACAACATCCAAGTGCTAAAAATGAAAACTGCTCTCATTATAATTGGAAAACAAGGAACAGGTAGAACACTTTCTTTACAGATATCTTATGCAAACTGTTTAGAGGGCTATTCGAACCCTAATATGACAACTTAGAAAACAATCTGCGGTAAATTTAACTCTTCAATAGAGAATATGAAACTTATTTAGTATGTAACGACTTCAAAAGTATAGATACAACAAAAGTTTTGAACTCAGATGCTTTGAAGAGTCTTATAACAGACAAAGTTGGAGTTGTTGAAAGAAAATATAAAGTCCAAAGAGTTTGTGAAAATGTTGCAAACTTCATTCTGGTTTTCAAAACAATTGCTGTTCCGATGAAGTTAGAAAGTTCTGACAGAAATATGTAGTTGTCAGAACTCAGAAGCTCATATGCAAGATACAGAATATTTTGAGACTTAGCAGGAAACTTTGACATCTGACTTTTTACAACCACTTGTTCTTCATATTCATGACATTAGATATTTCTAAGTTCAATCAAGACAAATTCCACATACCGAAGAGAGACAAACATTGCTAGAAGCAAACAAGAGTGTATATAACTGTTCATAGATGAAACTGACTTTGAGTGTTTAGATGAAAGGTCATTGTACGATCGTATAAACAATATTGTCAAGAATATGGTTATATGACAGCTTCTAAAACGAAACATTCTTGGCAAATGTCAAAAGTCTTTAGATGTTCAGAATGGTGTATATACAAAGAAAATTTTTCTGAGTAAATTTAAAAAAAAATATTTTTTTTTATCCGATAGAAAAGATGACAGAAAATAACTTTTTACATAGCGCCAAACCCTTCTTGCCCAATCTTTTCAAGCCACAAATATATAGACATAGAACTAAAATAGAGAAAGCGAAATTCTAGCAAACAGAAGAAACATATAGAGAACCTAGATAACGAAAATGGATATGCGCTATTCTTGGTTAGATTGTCCTTATGAAATGTATGAAAAAAAGGCTTTCTATATGAAGAATATTAAAAATATTGTCATTTGAAAACGAATATAAGACCAAGCTCTAGAGAAAAATTTCTATGCTGGTATAAAACATCTTTTCAAAGTTCGGAATGGCAAGATATATAAAGTAATAATTTTTCTGAGTAAATTTTTAAAAAAAATATTTTTTTTATCCGATAGAAAAAGATTGCAAATATATTTCAGTAAACAAGTACATGTCAGGACTTAAAGAAGAACTAGACCCATTCACAATTATTTTTGAATGTTTACTTCTACCATTTTGAAAAGTCATTTCATTCAGCAAAGTTATGGAACATCGAACATAAGTTTGCATTGTGACTAAAACATGGTGCTGCGAAATTGAAGACTTAGACATTAGAAGGTTTGTTAGCAGTCAAAGAAAGTTTTGACAGAAGCGTTCTCACAACTTAAAGAAGGCCAAGCATACAACTTGTTATACCTTATGAACCAAAGAAAGCAGACGACTATGAATATTATGAGTCTAAAGTTGTAGAGTTCAAGTAATTGGGTAAAAAGATTTTAGAGTCTAAGCCAGTGTTTGCTCCTAAAGAGGAAGAGAGAACATGACATTGACCCAGAAATGTCTTCAAAAATAAAATTTATTTTTACATGTCAAATTTCTTTTCTCTGGAACTGGTTCAGTTCTTTCTTCTCTTCTTCTACTTTCTTTTCTTTCTTTTCTTTCTTCTTCTTTTCTGGTGGAGTTATGTCAAATTTCTCCGAACCATATTTCATGTAAAAGTTCTTTGTCCTTAATAGCTCATCTATTCTGTTTTTCTATTTCATCTTCAAGAACAGCGCATGTGTCTTCTTGCATTCTAAGAACTTTTGTTGGACTTCATCTTTCCAATCGCGTCATCTCTGTCAACAAGTCTGTCATTGACAAAGTTTTAAGACTGCTCTGCTTTAATGTTTTATGGTTACTTTTCATATTCCCAGAAACAGAACTTTAGAACAAATTTCACCTTTCTTGTTTACACTATGTTAAGATTTTATGGTCGGACAGATGTTTTGCTGTCGAAAAGCTTTCTCGAATATAGACTAGCGAAATCGCTAGGTGATCCACTATTTCCCTACAAAAGATAACAAATTTTAATTTTTCTACAAAAATAGTGTTAGAAAAGAAAGTTTGCTGACATTGACAGAATTTGAGAATGTTATTAAATCAAAGACACAAGGTGAAATTGAGAAAAAATGCTCAGATAAAGCCTATACATGACAAGTTCTTATTTGCTTCAGAATGGATTATATAACAGGTTCTAATTGCACCGCCTGGGTCGGGTAGACTTTATCCTTCTCTCCATTATATATTTCTCATATTTCAATGTCAAATACAAGAAATTCATATGGAATATTCCATTTTATTGGTTTAGTAATTGGATCCATAAGTGGTTTTCGTATTGCAATATCTCCACATTGGAAAATTTTCTCATACGTTTATGCAGCCATCTCAATCATACAATCCATTCTTACTATCTTCATTCCTAACATGACTCCCGAAACTTCCGAAGAATTACAAGCTCCAAGAAACGTTAAACTTTGGTTCCATACAGCTGCATTAACGTTACTTCCATTTTTGTCTGGATTAAATGCAGTACCTAGGTACTGTGCTCCAATAGTACATGATCATTCAGTTGTTGATCAGGTTAACATAGTTAACATTGTTTTTTATGTATTAACGTTGATAACAATTATAACAATCATATTTACGATTTATTTCTTTGGATTAAGGAAGCATTGGATAGTTTCCTCTATTTTTGTATTAGTTTTCTTAATAATTGTTACAATATTAAATTTCATGAACAAATCTAACATATTTAGATTTATAATGGGAGATCTTTTTAATATAAGTATGAACTTGGGTTTAAGCAGCGTTGGCCTCTCTCTTATTTGTCAATTTTCAGATAATCTTATTTTCTTTTCTCAAATTCTTAACATTGTTTGCGAGTCTTTGATTGACACTATCCATATATTTCTCTTCAGTAAGATTTGGCTCATCATTTTTATTGTTTTTGGCATATTTACAATTGTATATGGCTTTACATTGTTCCCAGAACTAAAGAACATACAGGAAGAAGAAAAATCAAAGTCAGACAATCTGAATACTCCAATTATTTAAACAATTTTTTTAGCGAATTTATTAGATTTTTTTAGATTTTTTTTATCAAAATTTTTCATTAATGAAACAATACATTCTATTTAAAGCGGTTTTAAGATTTTTCTCAATTTTTCAATATGGATCCAATGTCAGAAAAATGTATCGTTGTCAAATTTGACAATTATGGGAATCTTATTGAATAAGCAATTATATTATGTAGGAGTTGTATTCGTTGGATCAGCATTAAGTGCGATTGCAAATTGGAAGAGTGTTCCTATAATTTTTCTTTCAGGCCTCTCACTGAGTCAATATATTTTAGCTGCTATAGTTTTACCAATAACCATCATCACACTTGTTTCCTCTATATTTACTTACAGGAAATTCGGAACAAAATTTATTTTAATTGCTGCAGGTATTTCAAATTCAATCGCTCTTGTATCAAAAGCTTCAATATCTAAGTATAACGTTTTTGCTGCTTTTGTTGTCATTGCCTTTCAATTGATAGCCGCAAATATCCATTTATTGATGAATCCTTTGTACATTTCGCATATTTCGCCAGAAAATACAAGAGATTCATACGGAATCCTTCATTTTGTTGGTATTATATTTGGAACATATATCGGAAACCATACATTATACACATCTCACAGGAAAATTTTTTTATACGTTTTTGCATCCATTTCTTTGATCCAAAGTATACTTATTTGGTTTATTCCGAACATAACTCCTGAAATAACAGCAAGATCAAACGCTTCTAAAGAGAAAAAATACATTTTTCATTCAATTCTCTTAATTTTAGCTCCATTAATAATCATTGTTGAGATAGTCATATCAAATGCAACCCCAGAACACATATCTTCTTACAAAATAATCCAAGTTAATAATATTCTTCAAATAATTATTAGTATTATTCTCATTTCTATTGCTTTTTCAATTTATTTCTTTGGATTAAGAATACATTGGATAATTTCATCCGCCTTTTCCTTGATTTTCCTGATAATTTGTTCAATTTTAGCTTTCACGGGCAAACGAAACATGTTTAGCTATGGAGTAGCAAGTGGTAACACTATAAGTCTATTCTTAGGTCTTAACAGTGTAGGATTATCATTGATTTGTCAATTTTCAGATAATTTAATTTTCTTCTCTCAAATATTATATTCAATTTGTTCTGAAATAACACAAATAATTTATATTTATAGTCGAAGCAAAATTTGGCTTATTGTTTTCGTAATCTTCGATATTCTCTTCATTATTTATGGAATAGTTCTGTTCCCAGATTTAAAGGCAAACAAGGAGAAAGAAAAATATGAATTAGATGCTATGACTACTCCAATAATTTGATTTTTAATAAATACTAAATCATTTTAAATATAATTAAATATTTTTTTGATCAATAAGTACAATTTATGTATGCTTTGATTCAAGTGCGTGAATATCAATAGTATAAATACAATAAAATATAAAATAACAACTATATAACTTGTCTATTTGGAAGATATGGGGATATCCAACGATGCATCATGGAGTGAAATATATTGCTTTATTGAGGAATCAAGCAAGTATTACCCTTGGACAGTACTAAATGAAATGTATACAGAGGAATTGTTGAGTTCCTAAGAAATAATAATTCATCAAACTTTCTTATATATATAATAATTTGTTATTGGAAGACTTAATTTGACAGAATGAAGTTTTTTTACGGAAACTTTGATGGAGACCTTCATTAATTTGAAGGAATGAAATCAAATTTCATCAGTATGACAATAATTTCTGACGAACAATACTAATAAATTAACGATATTGAACGAATATCAAACGCCAGAAACTAAAATTTTAAAATTTTTACTTAATAATTTTGACGAAATCATATTAATCTTGTTAAATCTACATAAACTTTACAATACAAATGTATGTCACTACATATCAATGATATGTTTTATCTTTTTGACAACAAAATTTCCGAACTCAAGAAAAATGAACGAATTACGTAAACGAAAATGTCTAATATTACATTATTAAGTGAATCTAAATCGATATTTCACAATAATACTCGTAATATGGATGAATATTTTGAAAATTCAAAAGATAATTTTTCTGAAAGAAATGAAAAAAAAATCAAATTAAAATATAATTACAAATATGAAAATGATAAGAAAAATTTACTTGCAGGTGATGAATTTAGAATTGAACTTACAGAACCAACTAAGAAAACGATTCCAGATAAAAACAATGTTTGGGTTGTTTATTATACTGTATATAATCCTCCAGGTAATTCTGTGGAGATAAAATTTTATATTGATTCAGAATTAAAAAGAACAAAAAATACTAATCCAATTGCTAGAACATTTGATTCAGATGTATCGATTTATATTTCCGATTTAGATTATGGTGATCACATATTAACTGCACAAGCTAAGAGTGATAATCAATTAACTAATATTGATTCTGTTGTAAACGAAAACGATAAAAACGGTTTGACAGTAAAGTGACACTTTACATGGCAAAAATAGAGCCTTACTTTTGAGATACTTGAGATTGAAACTGAATCTTATGAGGCGGTGATCTTGAATCACTACCTCATAAGGTTCAGTTTCATATAAAATTTGTTGCAATTTGTTATTCTTTTGCAATTATTTCTTATAAGATTTTACATCTTTTAGCGGGGAATGTTTGTTATCATGTATATATTATAAATATCTACACGATAACGAACATTCCTCGCTAAATTGCTGAGAAACTTTGAGGAAATGTCGAACAATTTCCTCAAAGTTTCTCAGATTTATATAGATCACTAGAGTCCCCTAGGCACTGATTCTGGTTCAGTACCTAGGAGGCTCTAGTTCTTTAACGAACTGATAAAATGTTTTTAAATTTTTGGATATTGCTACCTGTGAAGCACTGACTTCAAGTCAGTACCTCACAGGTAGCAATTACATTGAAAGATGGGAGAAACTTTGTCCGAATGTTAAACTATTCGGACAAAGTTTCTCCCATTTGTAGTGGAGATGGAAGGCTTTGAGGTATATTGTATTAATATATACCCCAAAGCCTTCCATCTCCACTTGAAAGTGTCCAAACTTTGGGTTAATAGTTTGCAATTAACCCAAAGTTTGGACACTTTCTAGAAGGAATTGGAGGGTAAGAGATATACATTCATATGGTATATCTCTTACCCTCCAATTCCTTCTTAAAATGGGAGAAACTTTGTCCGAATGTTAAACTATTCGGACAAAGTTTCTCCCATTTTAAGAAGGAATTGGAGGCTATGAGATACTGATGAAATGTCAGTAACTCATGGCTTCCAATTCCTTCCTAAAACTCATAAAAGTGGACATTACATGCATATAAAATTTGACATGTAAAGTCCACTTTTTGCGAGCGGGGATTTGACGGAGTCAAATCCCCTTTTTCGTTTACGAGACCTCAATAAAAAAATATCTCAAAGATTAATAGTTAATTTAGGGTTTCCCAGCTATCTAGAGGGAATTGTTCCTTATGATGTATATATTTATAATGTATGCATCATAAGGAACAATTCCCTCCTTAAAACGAGAAAACTTGTTCAGTGATGGCCAGAGGCGTTCAATTTTGCCATTTTGACGTGGCATGTATGGAGCTGATTTTCTGATTTGAATGTCATAAGTACTCAAAAATTTTGTGAACTCTCCCTCATTTTCTTTTCCGTTATCTGACCAGAAACAGAAAGGTGCTCCATATTTTTGAACTGTTGCAATTGCCACTTTTGAAGTTTCTGTTGAACTTTTGTTACGAAGCAATTTCAATGCTAACAAATAACGACTTTTGTCATCAATTATTCCATAAACCGGTAAAGTTTCTGGTTCTTTCAAAAAATGAATATCCACATGCCAGATTGGATTTGGAAGAATTGCTTCATAATCCACATAATATGCTTTTGGATTACTTTTATCTTTTTCTTTGTAAATTCCCAGAAATTTTGCTGCCTTAATAACTGCATTGTAACTGATTTGAAATTGTTTTGGATTCATATTGAGAGTCCAATACAATTTTTGAACCCCACATTTGTAATTTTCATAAGAATTCTGAACCTTCAAAATTAATTTTGCAAATTACCTCAGACTTTTCAGAGGATTGAGTGGCAACTCAATCCTCTGAAATAGTCTGTGGTAATTTTTAGTCTCTACACTATTTCAATATAAGCTCCATTTTTAAACAGTTTTTAAAAATCGAGCATTGAAAAGTGTGATGAGACTCTGGAGTTAATTCCTCTTGTGGAGGACCACTTTTAATTTTTGGTGTACCACAGATTTCTTTGAATGCTTTTTTGAGAGTATTTCTTGAAATTTGTTTGAAAATTGTAACATTTTGATAAGAATATGGAACTTTTTTCAAAACTGTTGCGTATGTTAACTCACCATAAGGATGTCAATTCGGAAAATTGTTTTCATTTTAGGAGAATATAATTTTCCTTTTGGAAAATTTAAAAAGTGAGACGCGCAGGATTCGAACTTTTTTAAAAGTTGATTTAAATATATTCTAGTGTGATTTCTAAGGATAATATCATATTTAAAATAAGAATATACTAGTTTAGGTGGTATTAATTTTTTCGATAAATTTGAGAATATGTACGTTTAGGGCATCAAAAGTGTCAATTCGCTCAGCGAAAGCAGAGCTAGCTTCGTTCTCGAAAGAATAAGGAAGGAGTGAAAGAGAGTGATACAGATGTTGACACATTCATATCATTTCAACAAATTTTGATCAAATTGAAATGCAATGAAATTCAATTCAATTCATATCCTTCAGTGAGTACATTGATATCCTTCTGCATCACAATGATAACTCGTGCATCAATAGCTCTACAACTAACTCAGAAAAAACAAGATTTTTCCTTCCAGCTTACAGCTTTTAAAAAGTTTCGATGATAAAAATCACTCTACTCTTGTTTATCGATATGTTGTGATAGTAGGTAAACGTATTCTTATCGATATTAATAAAAATATTTTTACGAAAATCTGAACCAATTACAGAGTTATTCATAAAGTTTATGATAACTGTAATTACTTCATCTTTGTTTTATATTTGAATAAACAATTTAATTTAATTTGCATAATTTTTTTTAGTTGAAAGACAGGAAACTTAGTTGAGTTTGTATTATTTTTATCGTTCAATTCATTGTATATGTGAGTGATCCAGATATTTAAGATATTTAGAAAAAATTTATTAATTTGATTAACAAATTTTAATCAAAATAGCAAAAATCTATTTGATAGCTGTAAGCAAATAATAATTTCTATTTTAACCAAAATCACTTATTTTCATCTAAACGTATAAAATTGTCAATTTTATGAGAATAAATTTAAAATCTCATGAATGAAATATAAAGGAGAGTAATATTTTTCAATTTTCTTTTTTTCTTTCTCTCAAATATTTTCTATTGGGAATTTTCTTGTTATCAAAAAATAATTTTAATATTTGTTTATTTCATTACATACAATAAAATTTTAAAAACTCTATTTCTTCACAAGAAAATTTTTTTCCTTCATATGAAGAAACATTTTGTTCTCCATTTGATGCTGAGTCTAAATCTCGATTTTTGAATTTTCTTCTTTCCAAATTTCTTTTTTCCAAATTAGAAGTTTAATTCAAATTTTCAATAGTTTATATATTTTCTCAAACCGTCTTAGATTTTCTCACTTTTTAGGGATTTTCTCTCAAAATATACAAAAATAGTAATACCAATACATGTGTCTAATATACTTTAAAACCATCGTGATAAAATTCAAAAACGAAGAGATCTTCTCTCCAAATTTTTTTCAAAATCAAAAAAATGAGATAAAAAATACGTTTGGAAAATTCATTTTTAGCATTTTAGGAATTTTCTCACTTTTCTTCCAAATTGACATCCATACTCACCACTTTCAAGTTTTTCATACATATATCTAGGGCTGTACAAGATTTAAAAAACATTGCCGGGTTACCGTAGAGGCCTAAAAAAATCGCGCCTCGGCGGCAAGCCGCCTCGGCATTAAGAATGCGCATCTAAATTTTTATATGTCCTTCTTTCTTTTATTTTTCCCTTCCCTTTCTTTTCTTTTTCTTTTTTTCCCTCCTCTTGCTCTCATTTACCTTTTTTTCCTTTTCTCATCATTTTTCAAAATTTAAAATTTTTATCAAAAATCTTGCCTATAAAAGCAGACTATGGAACCTTTTAATGCCTCTTAATCAATATTATACAGCATAAAGCATATTAAATGAAAGTAATTACGTATAAATTTATTTTATTATCTTATTTATTAATTCTTTAGCATGTATTGTTTAATATTAACTTTTCTGTACATTAAATATTTCTCCAAAGTATGAATGCCTTGTAACGAAACGAAAACTTAATTTTATGTTGAATATTTGTCACAAACATTAGATTATTAAAATATATGTTGGATATCCCTTAGTATGAGACTTCATGACTCTTGTTGTCTAACGTGAGCTTTGGATTGCAAGCTCTGTGGTTAACGAACATAAATTAATTGTAAAGTTTTCAAAAATTTTCATCGTTTCTATCAGCATCTATTTTTCCTTTAAAATAATATATTTGTATGAATACAATATTTAGTAATTTTTTTATTTCCCATAATTTCATTCAAAATTTCAGAAAAAATTAATTTCTATTCAATATTATTTCAGCTTCAAAACACTTCATTCTTATAGATGTTGATTCACTAAAGTGTGATTCTATTTATATGAGGTAGGGGCATGAGGCTCGGCAAGTCTTATTGCTTTTTACCTCAATTTAGGTATTAAATAATTATAATGATTCATAGTGGCCGCTGCTGACTGGCCATCAGCAGTCCCCTGGCCAAGATTAATATAATTATTTAATACTTATCCAGTTTTACATCAATAACAACAAAGCTAATCAATCATCATTCAGAAATGCGGGAAATTACTACTAATATTAAAGATTGATAGACATTAGGCTGGCCACCTTCTGTCTAATATCTTTACGAATAAAAATAATACTTTTTAAAACAAATTATTTAATAAATTTTATTAAAAAACAAAATCAAATATCAAATTGATCATCATTCAACTTGATGAAGAAGCGGCATGCTACATATTCTTCTTTGCATGATTCGTTCATTGAATTTCTTGTCTTTCGCAATTCAGATATTACACGTTCTACATCTGCTTCACTGCACGAAAGTGACATCATCCTTTTTCCAATTGGTCTTATTGCTTTTAGTTGCTTTATGCCATTCATGTACCAAAACTTGCCATCATTTTGAGCAAGATGATGACCATTTATAAGATGGGAATCATCTTGCTCTATGAAGAAATCGTAAGCATCACTCAATTCCTTGGCTCTATCGTCTTTATTGATCGTTGGATCAACTGTTGATTCGGCAATTGCTCTTTGTCTGAGGATTGTTATCATGAATGTGTATAGATCTTTTATCTCTTCATCTACAACATCCCAGACCAAGGAATTCCTCGAACCATCGGCATTTGTTTCGGCTGCATGATCGTCGTTAAGCATTTGTTCCTCTTCTGCTTGCTGGATCTCTTCATCATGCTCGGCTACCTCGTCAACACGTTCTGTTCGTTCTTCTTCAAGGATTTCGCCGAGTTTCTCAAATGTGATCTCGCGATTGATGATCCTCAGGGAAGGAATCGTTGGGACTTGCACATCTTTCAACTGCATTATAGGTGGATAGCTTGTCTTTCCTCCAAAACCCTTCTTGTCTCTGATGATCTTCCTTGCTAACGGTGTAAAGCCGAAAGCAAACCGAAGCAAATCAATTCTACCATATTCTTTCATATCATTTTTGAATATTGTAGTGATTGATCGGAGAATCTCTTCACCATCTGGCGTTAATCTTCCTGCCATTTCATCCAACATCCCTTGGCACTGTTGTATCATCAGGAATGCATAAGCACCCATGGACTTGTTGGATTCCAGCCATAATTGAAGTTGCTTTAATGGCTTGAATATCATTAAAGCATCTTTAAAGAGTGGAGGAATTCCATCACGTGTCCATTGTAACTGTTCACGTGTAGCTCTGGAAAGGGATAGTGGAAGATCTCCACTTCTTAAAGCAGTATTAATTGTTTCCAGATTATCAAAGATGAAAAACAGAGTATCATATATGTAGAGCCAGCGAGTTTCCGGGATTGATGGAACCCTGATCTTGTATCTCGCTCTCATATCGTGATTCTTAAAGATAATGATAATCTGGTGAACTCTATTCATCAGTTCATTCAACAATGGACATTGCTTACGTGCGTGGACAATAGCATTGTTCAAGACGTGGTTAAGGCAACGAATGTACACGGTTTGTAAGCCAGGGAAAAGGGCTCCTTCTGGCCTCCAGTGGCAGAGTCCTTTAACCTGGGCTGGCAAACCATCTCCGACTACTCCAGCTACGTGGTTTTTATTAACCTTAAGAGAATCAAACCACGTATGGTAGTCCTCGTATGTCCAATTAGTCGAAATTGTTGTGTCGAAGAATTGGTGGCGATCTGTTTTGCCTGGATTGCACACACAAGAGAATAGACCATGACGGCTGCCGTGTGTTCCGCAGTCCAGGGAAATTGAGAAGATGCGGAATTCCTCGCAGAACTTTAGGCCCCGAGAGGAGTCTGTTTTGCCTAAAGTAATCAATGCCTCTCTGACACCGCGCCGTGTGAACTCAATGTCTGGGATTGTAAAGTTGATGCCCTGTTCGCGATTGACTTTATTTTTAAGCCATTTGGCGAAGCTCTCTAGGAAGCTTTTAAATGCTGGCTTCATTGTGGCATAAAGGCTTATATCTAGGCTCGCAATAAGCCTGGCAATGATCTCTTCTAACGAAGGATCATTACCAGAGCCAACTGCTTGCTGAGTATTCTCAACTTGGTGCTCAGCAGGAACGTAGTTGGGCATTGGGAGTAAAAATTTGCACTTATGATCTTTAAAATCATTTTTCCTGCTTTTTTTAATGCATCGCACGAACTGCCCTTGAACTAATGTTTCACTACATTCGGCACAGTATGTAAAGAGCCTTCCTTTGTCTGATTGATTAGGCTCATTCTCATAATAGCCGATCGTAGTGAAAATTTTTTTCCACACTTTGTTTCCAATGTTTCAGGAGTTGGTGGATATTTCGTCTTCTTAAATGGAATCCACTCATCATATACATGAGGATCCCATGCAGTCATAATAAAAATAAAGCTTTTTGAATATATTCAATTTTTAAATGATATTTTCACGGGTTAAATATAAAATAAAGAATAAGATGTAAATTATTAAAATAATTAATTTTAAATTTTGAACCCGTGATAAATATTTTTTTGCATTGTTATTAATAATGAAAAATAAAGCTTATTTCAATGAGAATTGTTCTGCAAATTTATTTCACTTTTGACCTCACTTTTTCCGTAATTCAATTTTTTACTTTTAATATTTTAGATCTTCATAATATCATTTGAAAAATTAACCATATAAAAAAATCAAGTTATCAATTCACTTTTTCCGTAATTCAAAAATCAAAAATATAAATAATATATCTTTTTATCAAATATTATTATTATATTCTATGAAAAATGAGGTCCGGAAATTTTGCGGATTCCCGTAACTCAATTTTACGGAAAAAGTGCAGTAAACTATTCAAAATACGGAAAAATTGGTGTAAACTAATGATTTTACGGTAAAATCACGGAAAGTCCCGGAAGAATATATGTGCCTATATGAAATTATACAAAAATGAATCAAACGCATTTTAAAAGATTGTTCTTGTATTATAAATGCTATTCGCAGATTTATTAGTTGAAGAAAATTACCAAATTTTTGCCGATTTACAAAAAATGATTTACAAAGCATATTTTTATAAGGCTTAAAAAATCTTTAAAATGTGACCGGTGACGGAAATCCATGGTAACCAACCGCGGTTCCCGTTTGGAATGCCATACATATATCTTACCCATTCATTTGGAATACGAGGTCTCGAGTTTTCGTTCATTTTTTTTACTTTACAAAACTGTTTATTTTTCAGAATTTTTAAATTTGAAAAAATCCATTCTATATCTGATAAATAATATATTATTTTTCAATCAAAATATTTTGATTATCATCTCAAAAGTGTTCTCAAACCTAGTTTTTCTTATTTTGGATAATCTTAATATTTATATTATTATAAACTAATTGAACACCATATGTTTTTGTATACTTTTACAAAAAAATTGATAGATTTGTGATACTTTCCCCGACGATAGAATTGAATAGCTTACATTTTGACAGAACTTAATATGGAACAGTACAAGGCTAGTTTATCGGTACAAGGCTCTTGAAATGACTTTAATGGTTAAAAATTTCTGTAATCAAACGGTTGTTTTGAATTTCGGAAATTCAAGAACTTGCCTTTATCAAATGATAATGGGGATACAACAGAGTTTTTCAGAATATTACAACACAATTGAGTCTAAAGATAAAAGTGAGAACGAAACTATATCAGAAAGTAATTGCAATTATTACATTCATGATGCAATATTTTCTTTCCATTATCAAAAAACAGCAATTTATCTTGATCCCAACAGCAAAGTATTACTAGAAACATGCACATTTTACAATAATAGCTCCATAAAAAATAGCGGATCATTCTATATCTTAAACTCTGACTGTGTTTTAGTTCATATTTGTATATTACTCTCATCAGTTAATTCAAGGGGTTATTCTGGATGTGGATATTGCATTAATTCAGCTCAAAATGGTAACGGCATAAGTTTTTCATATGGATGTTCAGTTTCACAATGCAGTGGAATCAGTGCTTCTCTTTATCATTTGAGAGGAGATATCAAAGTAAGTAACATAAATACATCTTATCATGAAATTACTCAAAATGCTGCATATTCAATTCAACAACTAACAGGAACAGGAATTATTAATTTCACAACAGCATCAAATACATCTTCTTCAGAACTAAGCGGAATTAGAAATTCTGGTAAATTTAATATTACAAAATGTAATTATTTAAACAATGAATATACAGGAGATGGTGCAATAATTGATTGTTCTATTTCAACTACATATTCAAGTTGTTCATTCATAGGAAATAAAGGAAAATATTTATTTTCATATAAACCAACTATTGATAATTGTTACTTTAATAATAATGATGTCAGTCAAACTACAAAAAGTGATAATACAAATACATTTATTTCAATTGATTCATTAGATTCATTTATATCTCATTATTCAACATATTATTGTATTGCTGCAAAAAATCCTCAAAAACAATCGAATACAGAAGGAATCAGATCATTTAAGAATTCAAGAGCTAGACATATAAGACGTTGAACATATTACTGAAAACATTTATAAAACATCATTTTGTGTGTATATAGATATAACTTTAAAGTAGCAAAATGCTATTAAATAACTCTGACTTTTCCTTTACGCGCAAAAATAGCGAGTTCTTTCGGAGATTTTTACTCAAATTAGATCTGAAAAAGGAAAGTCGCTTCATAAGGAAAATTATACATGGCACGATGGATGTAAATTATTGAATGATTGAAGCTCTTTTTTGCAGCTCCATTATTATATGGATTTTATCACTTTTGTGCCCAGTATGTCATGGATAAATGTATTATACAAAATAGATTTAGGAAATTCCCTAATAATTTACAAAAATAGAAAAGAATATTGAATCATAAGGAAAGAACTCTGTATAAACAATTTATGAGACGTTTGTCTTCACAGCAACATAATTACAATTCATATATTATCACTTTTCCTTCATGGATATTAATGAATCATGATGATCTGAATATATGTGTTCAATATTAAACATTTACCATACACTTTCACAGTTAGTGAATGCTTAAAAATCATTGGTATTGAAAAATAGCTGGAATTTCATAGTTATTTAGCAGATTTGAACAAAAAATACATTTACAAAGTGCTAAGTTTTAAACAATCAATAAAAGATTTTAGATTAGATGAAATATCATAAGTCGTTTCTTTTTTTCATCTGGATAATAAAATTGATAAATTTTTTCTAATTAAAAGATAAAGATGTATTTAAAGTAGTACAAAATTAACTTTTATATTAAAGCATGCTTATTATTAACGTTTTAAGTCTAAGTTTAGAGGAAATGAGTGGATTATTTTGCAAGTTAAATTTTTTCGATAAAATTAACATGAAAAATCACCTTTTGTCTAAGAGAAATAATAACGATGTGCAAATATTTTTGAGAATAATACGAGAAATTTGTTTGAATTTAAAATATGCAATAAAAGGGGATATATGTATGAGTATTCCAATTTCATTTTGTTAGAGTTGATTTATGATTCCATTTCTATCGATTTTTATTCTTGTTTTAGGGACTTTATGATGATAACCAAATTGATTTGGTTATCATAGAAAAGAGTACATTGTCATACCTAGAATTAAGTATGTTTGGGGCTGATTTATTGGGGTAAGAAAGTTTATAATACGTGAACTGTAATTTCCTCATCGAAGAGATCATATTAATTCGATATTTGATTATTACAAAAAGTGACATCATACGAATTTTGTACTAATTATCGGATTTAAAAGTTTAGGATGCTTCTCTTCAAATTATGTTCTCGATAAAAGTATTCAAAAGCAAATTTAAGAGTGAACTTTGTGAACTTAAATTTCAAAGTCCTTCAATATTTCAAAGAGTTTTGATTATATTTTGTGGCCATCTACTCCTCAAAATTGAGACTTGTTTTCCCATTTCATTCTTATAATATTTTGTTTTAATTAATTCCACAAATATTGTAGTTCATGGTAGTTTAAATTTGTTGGAGTTTAAGGTGAATGTCATGTATTATAGATTTGCAAATTATTAATGGAATACAACAAAGTTTTTCTGATTATTATACAGTTGAGTCTATCAATAAAACAGAGAACGAAACTATATCGGGAAATGGTAACTATTACATTCATGATGCAGTGTTTTCTTTCCATTATCAAAAAACAGCAATTTACCTTAATTCCAGCAGCAAAGTATTACTCGAAACATGCACATTTTACAATAACGGCTCCACAAAAAGTGGTGGGTCATTCTACATCAAGGAATCTGAATCTGTTTTAGTTCAAATTTGTTGTTATAATTCAGTAACTAGTGAATGGGGTGGTGCATATTACATTGAAACAGTTGTTAATAGTAACAACAAAAACTACGCATTTGAATGCTCAGTTTCGCAATGTAGAGGAAACATTGCTTCTCTTTATCATTTGAGAGGAGATATCAAAGTAAGTAATATAAATTCATCTTATCATGAATTTCCTGCATATGCTGGTTACTTAATTCATTCTCCAAAAGAAACTGGAATTATTAATTTCACAACAGCATCGAATACATCATCTACAGGTTTTTATGGTGGAATAGGAAATACTGGTAATTTTAACATTATAAAATGTAATTTTTTAAAGGAATAATTAATTGTTATGGTTCAAAAATATATTCAAGTTGTTCATTCATAGGAAATAAAGGAAACTATTTATTTTGGCATAAACCAAATATCGATAATTGTTACTTTAATAATAATGATGTCAATGGATCTGTAAATGATGATCCTTCAATTACATTTGATTCAATTGAACCATTGGATTCATTTATATCTCATTATTATTGTCCTTATAAAAATATTGATTCTAAAAAACATTCAAATACTGAAGGAATCATCTCATTTAGGAATCCAAGATTTAGGAATCGAAGGCGTTGAACTTATTGATAAAAATATTTATAAAACATCATTTTGTGAATTTAAATAAACATTACTCTTTTTGATAAATAATTTTGAACATAAAATTTATATGTCCGAATCATAACTATTCAGTGAGTCATCAGATTCATGATCATCATCAGATGAAATATTATATCCAAACATGTAATCTAAATATGTATGACCGTTACAATCCTTTTTATTTTTGTCTGCACCATGAGCTATAAGAAGACCAAGCAAGTCGCTATTAAAATGTTTTGCGGCATAAAATAGAGGAGTTTTATCTTTCTGGTCCTTTTTATTGACATGAGCACCATGCAAAAGAAGATATTTATAAATAGTGAATTTTCTTTTCTTTACAGCAATATGCAGAGGAGTGCATCCATCATTTCTTTTAATATCCACATCTGCACCATGCTCAACAAGATATTCTACAACTTTCATTTCATTTTTAACAGCATAATGAAGTGGAGTACTTCCACTTTTATCTTGAGCATTTATATCGCCACCATGCGCAATGATAAAGCTTACCAAATCCAGAGTGTCATCCATCATATCTGATATGTAATGAAGTGCAGTTTTTCTTTCAATGTCTTTTGCATTGATTTTAATACCATGGTTGATAAGAAGTTTTGCTGTTTCTGCATGATAATATTCAATGGCATAATGAAGTGCAGTTTTTCGGTTATTATCTCTTGCATTGATATCAGCTCCATGTGAAAGAAGCAACTCAACAAATTTTGCATCAAAATTTGATGACGCATAATGAAGTGGAACACAATTTTTATTATCTATTTCATTTACATTTGCATTTTCTGAAATAAGTAACTCCGCAAGATCTAGTCTAATATCTCTTATGGCAATATGTAGGGGAGTGTATCTTTTATTATTTTTCGAGTTGATATCTGCACCATGTAAAATTAAAAAAGATGCAATTGCAGGCAAATCATATTCAACAGCAACATGAAGAGCTGTATTTCCACCATTATTTTTATAAATCAATTTTTGCACCATGTGATAATAGAAGTTCTATTGCTTTTTCAGAATTTTTTCTTACTGCAATATGAAGAGCTGTATCTCTATTAAAATGTTCTCTAGCATTTATATCTACACCATGTGAAAGAAGAAATTCAATGGATTCAAAATTATTCAGATCTAATTCATATTGTAAACGAGTTTTTCCTGAAATGTTGTTTTTCGAATTAATGTTTGCACCATGTGAAATGAGAAGTTCTGCTGTTTCATAGCAGTTATTGGAAATTGCTTGGTAAAGAGGATCATATTGACCATGAATTTGTTTATTAATCTTTGCACCATGAATAAGAAGAACTTCTGCCGTTTCTTTACTGTTCTTTCTTGCAGCTACATGTAGTGGCGTTTCTCCGCCAAGAAATCTTATATTAATAGCTGCTCCGTGGGAAATGAGAATTTCGGCTGCTTCTTTAAAATTCTTGTCAGCCGCAATATGAAGAGGTGTTTTACCATTTTCGTCTTTTGGATCAACATTGGCGCCATGCGAGAAAAGTAAGTTCATAATTTCAATGTTATTGTTTTCAACAGCAACATGAAGAGCAGTTATTTTATTTTTATTACATGCATTCAAATCTGCTTTATTTGAAATAAGGAGTTCTATCAAATCTTGATTATTATTTTGCACTGCAATATTAAGTGGCACTTCCCCATAATCATCTGCTGCATCAACTTTAGCACCGTGCGAAATAAGAAGTTCAGCAATTTCTTTATTATTGTTTTTCACTGCATAACAAAGTGCAGAAAATTTATCATTGTCTTGAGCATTTATATCTAATGCTTTGTCTTTTAGAGAATCTATTAAGAATTTGCATATTTCTGTATTATTGTAAATCATTGCAACAATTAAAATGGTTTCATTTCGAATTGATTTTTTAGTAAAATCTAAATCTTCATTTTTGAAAATTTCAAGTGTTTGTGGAAACGCAGCACACCATGGTAAGATTGAATCTTTATTTTTCTCAAACATAAGAAATGCAACTTTTATGTTTTGTGAAAAAATAATTTCAGCAAAATCTGAAATGTCAAGATTAAATAAATTTCTTTCGAAAATATAATCAAGGAATTGATTGTTATGTGATGCAGCAATACATACAAAGCATTCTTTGTCAATTGTGTTATTTTTTAAACTTTCATTGATAATATCTGTGTTTCCTCCAATTAAAGAGTATTTAAGACATTCTTGAGTGATTTTCTGCTTGTAATTAGAAATAATAAAATTGAAAATGTTGACAGAACCAAAATAACAGCATGCTTCAAGAGGTGAGAGTATTGGAAAACCTAAAACTTTAAAGGGAATATATTCGAATGAATGTTGTGAGATATATTCTTTAAATTGATCAATTTTGTCATTCATAATGAAATGTCTGACATCTTCTTCTCTTGGATATATAAAATTGTAATATGTGAGTTCATAAATATTGTTATTAACAAAGAATTTTAATTCCAATGAATTTGAATAATTTAATATGTTTTGTGATTTTATATCTGTTATTGAGTACTTAGAAAGGATTTGATTTATGATTTCGACATATATATCAATATGTCTATAGTTGTATTTGATTGAAACCAAGAAACTCATGATAAGTTCTTCTATTCGAATTTGATACTTTGAAATCAAAACATTTGTAATCATATTCATGCATTCATAAAAGAATTCATGCGATTTGATATGGAATAATCGTTCATACGTTTTAATATACTCCTCATATGGTTGTAAATACTTGAAACACAAAAAAATATTTTGTCACTTTTCGATCGATGCAAATATTAATCTTTGCCCTATAACTTACAAATATTTTTTATTTCCCCAAACCATTTTAATTTTTTGTTTAAAATCTTATAAAAGTGACAAAATCTAACAATTGCCTTATTGTAATGATACAGTTACATATTTAGACACTGTTGTTGATCAGAATGAAAGAGTTAATTTAACAGCCAATAGTCGTATTGGCTTTTATTTCAATAAAATATATAAAGGGAATCCATCTTATGAATTCACATCATATCAAGGGTCAAATGCTTTTGCATTCGGTTTTAGTATAAATGGGAATCAGATTGCATTAGCTCCAAAAAGAAATATTTTATATATTTATGATACATCTAATTTTTTAACAAAAGGATCGGTTGAATTGGATGATTATGGATATGGATCATTGAATAACACATTTACTCATAATGATACTGTAGGAATCGGATTAGACATCGAAAAGCAAACAATGGTTGTTGTTTCTAAACAAATTTATGAAACCGTAAAACTTAATTTTACAATAGGTAGCTATGTAATGCCATTTATTCGAGAGCTTAAATCTGTTAAACAAGAAGTTTGGGATGAAATTTCCTTTAATTTTGGAACCAAATATCCATTCAAATACGATTTCCCTGGATTCAGTCAGTTTTGCTTAGCAAAAAAACCTTGTACTCCCTCTTGTAAAAATAATTTTTATCAATTTTTTGATTTTAAGTATTTATACGTATTCATTGCTATAACTTTGTAAATTTTGTTAAACTTATGTAAACCTTAAGGGTGCACACGAGAGGATCATGTAAACTTCAGAATTTAGAACCTTATTTTTAGGCATTATCTTGGCTACCTATTTAGGCTCGAAAAGCAAAAAATATCAAAAAATACAACTTGACTCCATTATGACCCTTTCATGGAGGTAGTTTTTATCCGCTAGTATTTTCCCTTTGAATCTCTTTACAATTCGAAATCAAATTCAAAACTCAGTAGAAGAAAGGAAGAATCGACTTACTACGGTTGTAATACGAATAAATACATATATTTAATTATTTTTATTTACATAATAATTGTTTGAAGCTCATATTCCATCAAATTTTTAAATAAAAACATTAAAATGTTGAAAATGTTCATATATTTTAATAGGGTTTTAGCACTTTATTGAGGAATTACTATCTACATAGTCGAACTGAGTGGGGGACAAACTCGCCCATTGTCACTTTTCATTAACCTTAAACTTGTAATTTTCATTATTTTTAATTAACCTTATTTCTTTCCCAATTCCTGATTTATTTTATTCACTTACTATTAAAAGTCACATTTTAATAAAATATAATAATTTATTTATAGCATTTTTTACTATACTGTAATAAAAAATTAATTATAATAAATTAAATGTTTATTAAATCAAATGTTTTCTTTGCAATAATATTTTTAATGTTGAGTAAACAATGTTGGGATCAAGTGTATCATTTTTCAGACCTTTCTGAACAGCTTCAAGCATACTGATGCATTCGACTTTTTTAAATTGTGTCATTTCTTCGAAATCTCTTGTGACTTTTTTGATAACTTTAACACTTCTCTCTGAATCCAGACCTTTAATTTGCAACTTAATCAGGAATGAAGGAACAACACTGGAATATAACTCGATGACAAGTTCATCGAGTCGAAGATATGGTTGTACACCACTTGTATGTGCCGGATACCATTGTGTCAAATTTTTTCTGAAATTAACTTTAAAAGTACTAAGTAAGATCATTTATTTTTGCATAATATAATGCCAATATGGTTTCTTTTGATTTTATTTCATTTATAAGCAAATCAGATTTACCCAAAAACTCCACTCCATAAGCGTTCATTTGCTAAATTAAAAAGTGACAATGGGCTAGTCTGTCCCTTTCTCTAGTCGAACTGAACTTGATATTTTGAAATTTAAATTATTTATCAAAATTAAAATTTAACTTGAAATTTATAATTATTTAGTCATATTTTGCATAATTCTAAGTAGATTTTGTAAAAAATCAAGAAAGAAAAATTTTAACGTGCTTTATTTTTCTTTTTTATAATAATACATATTATTATATAATTAACATATTCATAATGTTTCACCCTTTCAAAAATATAATCCTCCTCCTCTCAAATAAACGTACATACGGGTGGCCTCTTTTTTCAAAAAATTAAAATTTGAAATTTTGGGCTCAAATATTAGAGATTTTTTCAACCTTCAACGATATATGTTGTCTATATCAGACCTCCTTTCTTTTTGATACTTAACATTGTTCCTAAATCTTAGCCGTTAAGGCTGTTCTGAAAATATTTTTTTTTTCGAAAAAATTCGAAAAAAATTCTTAAAATTCAAAAATCCCTTAATTCCTGAGGATTTTGGAAAAAAGATTTTACATGAACATGTGTATTATAGATCCAAGGTGAAGTCATTTTTCTATCCCTGGGATAGACGATACACCCAAAATGTCACCTTTTTGGGATTCTGTTTTTTTAAGGTTCTCGCTGGCGACCCCCACGTTCGTCGAAAAAAAAATTGGTGATTGGGGGTCGCCAGCAAAAATCAATTTTTTTTTCGACGAACGGGGGGTCGCCAGCGAGAACCTTAAAAATAAACCTCTGAAATTTTAAAAAAGAAAAAAGTGTGAAAATCCCCTTGATTCGAACCAATGGACTTTACGATTATACTATGACTTTTACCATTGAACTATGACTCTAAGGGTTCGAAAATTTATTTGGTGATAATATAAACTTTAATGAAAAATTAATCAGATCAATTTAGAAATATTTATTTCATAATATTGAATGAATGTATAAATCTAAATAGTATATTATCAAAAAAAAATAAAAATAAAAATAAAAAATTAATAATAATAGTACCATCACCACAATTAGCAAATTCAAAAGATATATGAATTGCTATCGATCTCTTTCAAACAAACACATAGAAATTTTGATTAAGTATTTCAAATTTTTATATGAGATAAATATTGAACAGATAAAATATAAAATAATTTTTAATAATAAATATAGATATTTATTTTGTAGCCATTAAAATTTCTCGGCTATCTAATAAAATTTTGTGAGAACGTAATCTTTTCAAATTTAGTATCAATCTTTGGTCTTTTATTGTTCTCTCACATATTGCTTCTGAAGGTGAAGCGGAGATAACACGAAGGGCGATATCTGCAAAGATTGATACATTGCCATCTCTATGAGAGATTTCTTCCCAACCGTATTCTTGACGTTCTTGAATCATATCATCAGAGAAGATATCATTATCACTATTAATATACGTGTTAAATAGTGTAATAATATCTGTTATTGTTAGACCCGGAAATTAATATACATATCAAGTGTACTGTGGCACTGCGCGCCTCCTTACACTTGATATGTGAATTTGACACTTTACAAAACCGTTAACGTATATTTTACAACACAAACAACACCACCAACTTAACCTTAAATATTTATAAAACCGCCAACCACTTCACTTCACTAACGTTTTCACAAACGACTTCACTACTGTAAAAAATAAACGTTCTCACTTACAAAAGTATTGCAACTCCTCCCATTGCTGTGCTTCACACAATACTTCATATTCTTCAGTATCGCTGCTGTCGCTCCAATCGTCAGAGTCAAAGTCACTGTCAAAATAAATGTTAGTAAGTTTTGACAAAGCTAATGAAACACGTTTACCGTTTGTATCGTATGCTTGTATAAACTTTCCATTCTTCATTCCTTCATAAACGCTCAAACTAACTTTACCCTTTCTCCCTCGTATCTGATAGAATGTATTTTCACGAGGAACGAAGAACAAATTCTTGAACTCATGACCGTTGTAGTTTGTTATCTCAATAGTTTTCGTCATTTATTTAAAAATAAAATAAAAAATAAACTTAAAAATTAATGATATCACCACCCTCATACGTATGAAAACATAGCACAAAAATAAATTTAGGGTAGATGAGTATATCTAACCCGATTTCTAACCTCTTTTCTACCTTGTTGAATTCATTGCTTTATAACTCTCTTCCTTTCTCCAACTCTTCTAATTTCTTCTTAAGTTCAGCAATGTTGTCCTCATGAAGTTTAATCTTCCTTAATATACCTTCTTTATCTAATGGTTGCTTTATCTTTCTAAACTGAACTCTACCATCCTTCATAGTATGAATGTAAAAACCTTCTGGAATAGTTCCTGATTTAATGTATTCTACCAAAAACTTTTGTTTCATTGCTTCAGTGACTTTAGTCGTCATTTCAATCAAATAAAAATTTTAATATTAAATAAAAATAACGTTATTTTTTCAATAAGGAAACGCAGGAGTTTTACGATTTATTTGAGGAGTAGGTTCTGGTTTAAATGTTGGAGTCGGTTTAGGAGTTGACTTTTGAACAGGAGTTTGTACTTCCATAGGTTCAGGAGTCATTGAAGGTTTTGCTTGTGAAGGCGTTGGTTTTGACGTTGGTTTTGGCGAAGATGTTGGAGTTTGTTTAACTTCAGCTACTTCAGTATTATTTACAACATTTGCTTTATTTCTTTTCAACATCATAACTGCTCCTGCTGTAGCTAGCAAACCTAGTGGGAGACCATATCTTATATAAGGACTTGACCAAATGCTATTTTTGACAGGAGCTGGTGGAACACCTAACCTTGGTGAGACTGCTCTTTGCCATTGTGCAGCTCGTAAGAAATATTCAATAGGTGCTCCATAATCGTTTGGTAAAGTTTGTTTCACAGATGGTGAAGGTTCACGAGAGCTTGATGAAGAACTCATTTATAAGCTTTAAAAATAAACGTTCATCCTTTATTCCTCACTGTCGTCCGTAGCTAAGTTATAGTCATCTAATCTTATTATGGGGATGCCATTAGCACGCACCTGAATGGCAAAGCAACAATCCCTCATAAATCCAATAAGTGGCTTTGGTACGTTTTCAGTTGCTAGTTCAATAGGTCCTTTAACAGACAATTTGTATGTTATTGGAGCAGTAGATGTTTGACCTTGCTGGAAGCAAAAGTCCACTTCTGTTGGAAAACCACATAAGAAATGTGTGTTGTCATAGCTATCCCATTTATGTTCCACACTACCATCATCCACCAATGACCTCATAACATCTTCATTAAATCCTATCATATCATTGTTTGTATTGCAGGCGTTCGCAACCATTTCATAAAATACAGGTCCATATGATTTTTCGGGTTCTGCAGGCATATTTCCATAAGCTCCCATGGAAAGCTGAAGATATTTAAACTTAGGGTTCTCAAAATTAACATAATAGTTGTCTTTCTTTCTAAATAGTGCCCAAATACTTTTAACATTAATAGGCGTATAAGCTGCTGTAAATGTTGCACTTGAACTATCTGTATTCTTTGAGAATGAACCGTCATAGGAATCCAATCCATAACTTTAATAAAAAATAAAGCCTCGTTTGTATAATGTTCTACAAGTTCTGTATAAATGTTAGGGTCTAAAGAGAATGACTTTGGATGAATGAAACATTCATTAAAATCCATCTTTGTTCGAAATAGTTGCTGGGTTACAGTTGTAATAGTAACTGTTCCACTAGCTTCTACTGCCTTCGTTATCATAGTGAATGGTTCATTCCATGGAACAAATTTATTTGTCGGTGGATTTGAATCTGAAGCAACTTAAGAGTTGGATTGAAAGCAATGATATCATTTACAGATATATATTGCATTGTAAGGCGTCGCTACTGAACTTTACTTTAAATATTTCCTGCAAAAGCTGGAATAAATCGAATAGCTTCTAATGGAAGGAATCTTCTAACAGGAATTCTTAAACGAAGCTTAAAATCAAATGATTTTCCTGCTGTAATTGGACCACTAACAATTTGTCCTGTTCTGCATGTTCCCGAATGACTCCATACATCTTCATGTCGAGTCTTTGAGAAAACATCTACTTTCTTTATTTGTTCTAGTTTTGTGAGTTTGCAGTTATATATGCTTCTTCTCTTGCGTTGTCTTGAGAATATACGATACGACCATTTGCAAGGATTTGATATCCAAAATAGAAAGCGTCGAAACCAATCCAAAATCCTGGTGGGTTTGTTTTATTGGAACCTGAACCAATTTCTTTATCTACAATAAATTGACCTTCCATTTTATACGTAATGAATGTATTGTAAAGGTCCAACATATTTTCACCAGGAGGTGAGAGATTGAATGTTACCCATGTGTTATCTTTAGCAGTTCCAGGTTGTGATGGAATCTTTGCGTCAGAATATTTTCTATTAGTGTCACCAATTTGAACTGCATTGTCTATGATATCGAAATATGAGCGAATCTGATGAATATGCTCTGCTGGAGTAAATTCGTTTAGCTGTTCGTTCTGCATGTATTTACTTCAGATAAAAATATCTATTTACTTCATTATTCTCACTCTTCTTCTTGGCATTCGTGGTGGAAGTTGTTTCTTGACATTTTCAATGAACTGTACATTCTCTTTTGTCTCAACTTCTTTCACTGGCGGGCTTTCTTTGACTCTCAATGAAATTCACGAACTTTGCAATAAGCTCTTGGTTCGTTATTGAAAGTACATCTGGCTTCTTTTCTTCTTGTTCTTTTGGTGGCTCAGTTTAATTTTATATGGGCTTCGTGGACTTCACCCTTGCCATGCACCTTAATACTGTCGCTTTCTGCATTCGCTAATGGAACCTTTCTTTTTCTTACGTATATTTTACCATCTTTACTCTGACTTACGTAATAGAAAGGATGTTGTATTCCTCTTGCGTCATTTAATATAATAGACTCTCGCTCTGATTTTGACAAGCTCATTTTACATCGGTTAAAGTTTTAATTTTGTTTTTTATCTGCAGTCAAATGACTCAGACAAGCCCTACGGACAAGACCCAAGGGGTCATAGATGTTGAAGCATTGAAGAAAGAAATTCGTGAGCAAATTTTATCCGAACTGAAGGAACAAAAACAAGAACAAAAGCCAGAGAGACCAAAGAGAAAACTTAGTGAAAAACAACTTGCTGCATTAGCTGCTGGAAGACAGAAGAACCCACGTTTGCTGGCGAAGAAAGCTAGAGAAGAAGCTGAAGCAAAAGCTAGAGAAGAAGCTGAAGCAAAGAAAGAGTAAATGGTTTATTTTTATCGGAACTAAATGTATAGACAAATACCTTTATCTGTTGCGTTCAGTAGTGAAAACCCTGACGTCAAAATAAAGGGGAACAGAGTAACGTTTAAGTTTCCAACAGACTGGATTGTGAACATAAATGAAGAGAAGTACATTGGCATAACATCTATGTATATAACACATGCTTTCAGAAAGGTTGACTTTATACTTCAAGTCGAGATAGAAAATGACGAACAGTCTTTAAGCGCCCAAAACATTCACATATACAAATACTTTAAAAACAGTACAACGTTAGAAGACTGTATAATTACATTTTACGAAAATTTTCAAAAGAAGTTTAACATTGAAGTACAAACTTTACAGCCTTTACGTGAGTTTCTTGCACAACTGAACGAAGAAGGAATTGTAGAAAGATTAATAGCTTTTCATTACGAGTTTGTACCAAATGAAGATGGAACTCATGACTGTCAATTCATTGTATTCTCACCATTCAATGAAGTCGGTAAAGAGAAAAAAAATCCATTACGTATAAGATTTCAAATCTCTGAACCAAGTGATGATTTCAAGAATGTTTTCAATTATGATGCAATGCTTCCAAGGAAAAATGAATTTTCCGAAATTAGATTTCCAGGTATTTGGGATAGAAAGCAAGCTATATTATATTCAAACTTAAGTAAGGGAGTTGAAAATGAGTTCATTGGTCATACAAGAACTTCACCACTTCCTAACCCTAAATATTATAAATTAACTGGCTTCAATCGTGAGTTTTGGATAGACATGTTCTCCACTCATGACCATAAAGCACCAGTGTTCTTACCTCCAGACCATAAGGACTGTCTCTACATTGAAGCACAACTCTTAAACTCTACCATCGCAGTATTGTAAAATCTACGCTAGTTTTATTTTTATCACGAATGACCTCATTGCTGACAAAAATAAATGACCTCATTCATGACCTCATTGCTGACAAAAATAAATGACCTCATTCATGACCTCATTGCTGACAAAAATAAATGACCTCATTCATGACCTCATTGCTGACAAAAATAAATGACCTCATTCATGACCTCATTGCTGACAAAAATAAATGACCTCATTCATGACCTCATTGCTGACAAAAATAAATGACCTCATTCATGACCTCATTGCTGACAAAAATAAATGACCTCATTCATGACCTCATTGCTGACAAAAATAAATGACCTCATTCATGACCTCATTGCTGACAAAAATAAATGACCTCATTCATGACCTCATTGCTGACAAAAATAAATGACCTCATTCATGACCTCATTGCTGACAAAAATAAATGACCTCATTCATGACCTCATTGCTGACAAAAATAAATGACCTCATTCATGACCTCATTCATGACCTCATTGCTGACAAAAATAAATGACCTCATTCATGACCTCATTGCTGACAAAAATAAATGACCTCATTCATGACCTCATTCATGACCTCATTCATGACCTCATTGCTGACAAAAATAAATGACCTCAGAACTTCAACTTACGAATAAAGCTTGTTTTAGTCGTTATTGAGAAGTTAAACTTTTCAGCAAAGCAAGGACTAGAAGACTTACATAAGTCGAATGCAATCTCTTGACCATCATGAAGTGCTTTGTAAAGTTTCATTAAACTGAACTCAGAGTCTTTGTCATATGTTCCAACAGGTATGTGAATGTTCTTATCTTCATTGTAATAGCATTGTATAGCTTCAGGAAACATTTCATTAGCTGTTAAAGCAAGGACGTCTTGTTTTACACCTTTACAACGTGCATGGAATGCAACTTCATTTAAATCATTCGTGAGTAAGTCTATGTAGGTCTTCTTTCCACAAAATATTGACTTGTATGCTAAACTTTGTTTTCCAGGTGTTATTTCTGCGAAGTCAGAATGAAATTGACCAAGGTTCTTTCCTATAAGTTCGCGACCGTATCTCTTCTTAAACTCTGCTGCAAGCTTTGGTATGTCTTCATTGAAAATATGCATGCTATCACAGTCCTGGTAAAATATTTGAAGTCCCATATCTTCAGCAGTACAGAATACTTCATTCATAATACGTTTTGACATAGACAGAATGTTAACACCAAGTGGACAGAAGTTAAAGTGTCTGCAAATGCTTTTCGTTAGCTTGAAAATAGTTTTATCTGAACCATCCAAACCTTCGAACTTCACTATATGGTTGTAGTTTCTGATGGCATATCTTATAGCATCTTTGTCATTTACTATGGTTATTTTTGACTCAATAGGAGATAGAATAGTTTTGCCATAAATACTGTTCAGAATGAGCTTTATATTTTCTTGCAAAGGATTTCCTTCTTTCTTATACTTTAACCTTAACTCAAACAACTTCTTTACTTCATCTCTTATTCTAATATCTCTGTTTCCATCGTAATAGTATCCTTGCAACACTTCACATTTGACACCTTGATATTTTATGAGGTCTTGTAATGTTATATGGTCAACATACATTAAACAGCAAGTGTTTGAACTTCTGGGAATGTTAAGTTCTGGATTTAGTTCAGGGTCACAAACTATGAAAGGAAAGTGTCTATGTATTCCAATCTCTGTTATCTTAATGAGAACAAAGAAGCCAGACATAAACTTTTCACCAATGGGTTCCTTTTGGTCGTCATCGAATAAATGTTTCATGAGATACTCTGTGCTTAACATTTCTTTCTTCAATACTTTCGGTATACCTTCTAAAGTATAAAGTCTTGCTATAGCGGATGGATATAATGAAACAGCGTCGAAGTCAGCAATGGGTTTCTTTTCGCTCTTTTGTTTAATGTTATCTGACAGCATACATCTTCCACCTTGAATACAGCGTGAAATAAATTCTCTTGGTTTATTTGAGAGGTCATATAAATTTCCATTCGGGAAGTACACTCTGTTCTCAAACAATTTGTTAGCAATAGAACAAATACTAACGTAGTCATAAACGTTTAAATCAAATTCTTTCAATATGTCATTGCGGAACTTAACAAAACCTTCTCTTAAAATTCTTACATCTTGTTTGCAATAAAATGTGCTATACTTTTCTAAATCGAAATGGTTTTCATCTATTCTGCAACCTTTGATGGAATCTATGTTTTTCATGAACGTATCCACATCCTGGATAAACTTACACGCTTCAGAAATGACACCAGTTCTGTTATCATTTGCTAACAAAACACTGCTGTAGTAGTTGTACGGAAATACTTCCTTTTCATCACACTGCAAATGAAACATTTCAGGAAATAGTTTAAGCTTCTTATTTATAACAGTGTATGAATCTTTAATAATGATTGCTTTACCTTTATATATTCCCGTTATTTGCATTGTTCGTGAACCTTTATTGATGGGAGTTCCTTTCACTTCTGTCATGTGTCTTAAGATGAAGTTTATATCATAACTGAGGTTATGGAAATATATTAAACTCTTGTCAGGAAGTCGTTCCAAAAATTCTGTTGCACAGTTCTGACCCCAAATGCTTTCACTCACTGAACCATCTTCACTGTCATAACAAATGTTAAAGGCTTTATGAACTCCATCAGTGCTACATTCAAAGTCAGCAAAGAAAACGTGCTCAGGAATGAACTTGCACTTATTTTTATTTACTTCTTTTGACTCGGCTTTCTTCTTCAGTTGTACACAATACTTTGGAGCATATGTCAAATCTTTAAATGGTGCAAGGTTCTGTTTATATAAGTCAGTCGTATATGTGAAAAGTTCTCCATAAGAAATAGGTTCGAAATATTTGCACTCCCACAATGTTTTCATAACATCCCATAACGGTGTTGTTCTATCATAACGAACAATATATTTGTTCTCTCTCTTTGTATAAATCTTCATCTGTTTCTCAATGTTCATTCCACCACACTCCTTCAAGATTTCTATATAGTTGTGAATGAAATATGTTGTCATTGGTAATCTTTCATTTAGCATGTAGTGGTCTTCAACAAGAAGTAAGTCAATAGTTCTAACAGTTTCACATTCTTTTGGTATGTATCTCTTTATTTCATTATGTCTTGAGTCATTGAAATAACCAATGGTAACATTAAATGCTATACCTGTTGCGTCAGAAATTTCTTGTACTTTACTTTGAGGAAAGTCTCTAACACGAATGACTTCTCTCATGTGGTCAATAGTTTCTTCATTTACTCCAGCCTGAATGCAAGCATAAACGAAACAATTGTCTTCTGTCATAAGTGCTGCAGTTCTTTTGTTCAGTTCATTGAAGATTTGGTAGCGCTCAAGATTTATAGGTAATGTGCAAAGATACTTCCAGAACTGACCGCTTCTCTTCTTATAAAACTTCTTTTCACTATTATCTTTCCAAAAGCTTTCTATAAGTGCTGGGTTTCCTGTTTGCTTAAGAGCTTCCAAAATGGCTTTCTGGTCATTTGTCAGTGTGCTTTCATCTCTATATGGTCTCTTTTTTGGTTTGCCTTTCTTTACATCTGACATCGTTAAGCCTTCATATTCTGTTAAATCATACATCTTTATTTCAGTAAGATTCTTTATGTTTGTCAAGAAGAAGTCATAGTGCATTTCAACAATACCTGCAGCATTTGCTTCTATCTCTGATATAAAGTTCTCCTTCAAGAGCTGATGTAGTAATGTTCCAATATTATTGAGGTTTAACGTAGAACATTCATACTTTCCACCAAGTTTATAACATACCATCCATCTCTGTTGTGAGTTTATTTTAATCTTCTCTAAGAGTCTCATGAAAACCTTACCGAAATGTTTGTGTAAGTAGTCTCTGTTTGGTTCATCTAAAGCTTCGATGTTAAAGTCAATGAGTCTATTGCCTGTCTTAACATTCCTCTTCCTATTCTCTTCATCTTTCTTTAACCATCTCTCACCTTCTTTTGGTTTGTCGTCAATGGAACGAAGGACATCGTTAGCTTTGCGAACTTGTTCTATAGCGCTCTTAAACATCTCTCTTCTCTGTTGTTTCAGTGTGTCGTCTCTTCTTCTTGTTTCACCAACGTTTGCATTTGTTATGTCAAACATTTCTCTTCTTACTTCATGAGGTACTGAACGTCTATGATATAAGTCAATAGCAACGTCATTTAAAGGAAATGCTCTTGCATGGACTTCGTCCTTGCCGCGTTGCGGCTTTATGAACTCATGAATTCTATCATAACTTATTGCACCATTATAGTCATTGAGGATGTCAGCGAGTGCTTTTTTGTTTGTTGCGTAATGCTTTGCAACATCTATATTAGCTTCTGCAAGAAGTTGTTTTATTTCCGAGTGTTCTAACTTAGACAACTTCCGATACATCTTTAGTAGGAAATAAAAAAATATTTTTTGAAAAAATTAGATTAGATTTTTTAAGTTATTTTTCAAAATAATTTAATATTTTTATTTTAATGAAACACATGCAAGATTGCAAGTTCTTTTCATACAATGCTCTCGCTACTGCCATCAAGAATGAGTTCAATAATGCTTCAAATGTTAATGTTATCTTTAACAAGAAGTTTGTGAAAGAATCTAAGTTTGGTCAGTATGTCAGACCATTAGCTATCGTCATTGACCGCAAACGTTATACTTCACAAGAGTTAGCAGTAGTTTTGAAACAAAAGAGTTTCTTCGTGAATGTCAAAGATACTCATTATACTGTCATAAAGAACTCTAACGTTGACTTCTTCAGTATTGCTTTAAATCTTTCCGAACAGAAAGAATATAAGAAGGTGAAACATCTGTGAAATATTATCCTTCATCTCTGAAGACAATAACGAACAAAGATGTTATACAGAAATTCTTACCAAAGGTTGAAGAAGCTTCTATTGACATTGACGAAGGAAGTGAAATGGTTGAAGAAATTGACCCTGAAGCTTTATAAGAAAATTTATTTTGAATAACTGATGGTGTCACCACGTCACTATTGTCACCAGGTTAATTAACTTCTCTTAAAAATGATGACAACATGACATTTTGACAACACAGCAGGATTAATGCAAAAATGAATGTTATCGTTAATGTTATCGTTTATGTTATCGTTAATGTTATCGTTTATGTTATCGTTAATGTTATCAGTGTCGAACATAATTGACATGGAGCATTTATTATCGTTAATGTTATCGTTAATGTTATCGTTAATGTTATCAGTGTCGAACATAATTGACATGGAGCATTTATGTTATCGTTAATGTTATCGTTAATGTTATCGTTAATGTTATCGTTTATGTTATCGTTAATGTTATTGTTTATGTTATCGTTTATGTTATCGTTAATGTTATCGTTAATGTTATCGTTAATGTTATCGTTTATGTTATCGTTTATGTTATCGTTAATGTTATCGTTTATGTTATCGTTTATGGAAACAATTAAATGGTAAAAACAAAATAAACTTGACGATCAGACGATTCTCTCTTCGTCAATTATGTTCGACATGGAGCGTTTATGGAAACAATTAAATGGTAAAAACAAAATAAACTTGACGAAGGGTTTTGTTTTTTATCATGGTTTTCTCCACTATGGTCCTAACGTGGCACCCGACGAGATTTTTTTTTCATTCTTCCTCTTTGAAGTTGTCGAAATATTCTGTTATTTTTTCCTTCAGTAATGTTAAGTCTTCTTTGAATGTAAGTATTGTGCAACCTTTGATGTCATAGTGTGTTTGAGGAAGAGTATTTTTGACAATTTCCTTTATTTGTTCATTCGGTGTCATTGAAATCGGTAAGTTTTCACGATAGAACCAGTTTCTGTCAGATTTATATATCTTAGCTAAGTCGTAAAAGCTCTTGTTGTTTCTTCTCACTAAATGCAACATAACCATATCTCTGTCTTCTTCTTTCTCCAACTCTTCAGTATATATCATATACTTATAACTCTTTTCCTTTCCTTTTGGTACTGAACGCGGTATTCTTTTCTGTATGCTTTTGTCTTTGGATTCAATGACTTCATCTTTTGCTTTATATAGTTCATCTAACATCATGAAAATATAACAAGCATAACGAGGTGAAGCCCACATTGCTACAGCGTTTACTAAAAGTCTATGAACATTAATAACCTTTCAAACCAGGAGCCAAATTCTTGCGATTTTCATACGGAATCTCTTCATTCTGCAAAGCAATCATATGAGGAAATTCTTCTAAAAGTTCTTTTGTCTGTTGGTTTTCAAACCAATGATATGCTTGCTTTGTAGAACAAAGAGCATTCATTATACTTTGCATTTGGTACATATCGTCTTTGACTGAACGAATGAGACGTAACTGTGTTATACTGTATGTACTCGTATTCTTCATTTATGACTTCATGAACGATAGCAGTTTTGTGTTCTCTGATGTTGACATTACTGTCTTTACATACAAGATAAAAATTTTTGTTAGAAAAAAATTAGCGTTATTTTCTGACTTTCACAAAGACCAAAAATAAACGCTTTACATGTATTTTTCAGCAACTTCGTCAAATAATTTTATAGCTTTATCTATCTCATCTACTTCAAACGTTTCTTTACCTTTTATGGGAGCACCATACATTTTCTCAAACTTTTCGAGTAGTTCTGTTTCTGCGGCTCTCATATCATTAACAAACACAACCTTGACTCTATTGACGGTAGAGTCATATCTTTGAGTTATATTATATGTTCTTCCTATCTTATATCTCTTTGTATTGAAGTCCTTCGGTTTCTGAACGATGTAAAGTAAGCCTTCACTGCAACGTTCTGAGTCGAATGAACCATAAGTTATGAAGTTATATCCAACAACAGGGTCAATCCACAGAAGAATTATTGGTATAAGACTTTTGTCAATGAGATATGCTGTGGTTCCATAGAATCTTACCGATATCATGAGCTCGGATTTCTTGTCAAAATTTTTCTGAGTAGAAGCAATTCTAACCCAGTCCTTTGTTTTCTTTCCAGAAGGTGTTATAATGTCTGACAAAGAATATTTGTTGTATTTCTTACAGTAGCTTACGTTTAAATCACCATTCTAACCACTTTGGTGTCATTGTCAATCTTTCTTACTGTTTCAAACTCAATGTTTGACACTACTGTCTTACATACAAAATAAAAAATAAATAAAAATAAAACTAACTTTATTTTTATCTTTATGAAAATTCATGAAATTTGGTCATTTTTCAGCAACAAAATGAAAAAGTTTAGAAAATTTTCTTATCTTTCTAGCTTATTTTTATCTTTCCAGTACTCCCGCTCTAATGGTCCCAGATTGTTGGCTTTGACTCTCTCAAGTTCTTAGATGGTATAACATCTTCAACGCCTCCTTCATATCTTACTTTATAAGTGTCATCGTTTATGTTATAGCCAAGTATTTCAATAACCACTCCTCGCTTTGCTTCGTCAATGGTTTCAGCAAGTTTGCCATTACTACTTTCAACTAATTTATGACGAGGGTAAAACGCAATAGAGTCGTCAGCAGCTTTTATAAAGTATCCATTACCTTGCGTAGAGTCTACGATATAATAGTTTCTACTTAACCTTAAACGTTTCTTTGTCAACGGTTTGTCGTCAAGAACTACACGAACTTTTGTATCAGGAATGAGGGTAAATTGTGTTGAATTTCTGATATTTTGTGTTTGACTTTGTTTCTTTTGTATATACTTTTCTTCTTGTTGTTGTGTCATTGAATTTGGTGTATGTCCTGTTGTAGAGTGTGTTGAGGAATTATATACTTCGAGAAAGTGTTTCATTGTTTCTTCGGTAAAGTCTCGCTCTTGGTTTAAATCTCTGAGCGTTCTTATGAAGCGGTTTATGATGCCGAGTATGTTATGGTTATGGTCTTCAGTAGTGTAGTGAGTTATGTTATGCTTAATGAGAAAATCTGTGATTTCATTACTGAGGTATGCTGAATCCTGGTCTGAAGTTAATGAAGTGGGATGATGTTCTGCCACGAACGTCTGCAAAACTCTTAAAACTTCACGAGTTCCTTTATTTTTCATTGGATATGCATATGCTTTACGAGTGTTAACATTAATGAAGATGAGGAATGGGTTATGTCCTCCTTTTCTGCTTTGAACGAGAGTGTCAAATTGGTATGCGTCAGGAGCGTTGGAGTAAATTGGTAAAAAGTAGTCGTAAGGGTTTATTTTTGTTTGATGTACAACATTTTTGTCAAAGAACCTTTTCACTTCAGCTCTGTTAGTAAATCCCCAACTCTTTGCAGCTTCATTGAACTTCTTAAATGACCTCCATGGATGTTGTTCGAATACTTCTTTCAAGCTCATTTATGTAAAGTTAAAGATTTTATTCTAGGCTCAAGCGCGTTCAATGAACGCGGTACCATGCGAATACAGTCATAAATGATGGCATATAATCTGCACCCGAGCCTGTTGGATTTATTGTGAAAGTGTGTGAATGATTACCTCCCGGTTCAGTTGGTCGAAAAATCTTTTTTGCTGAATTGTTATAAGATGTAGATAAAACGTCATTGCCAGCTTCATACTCTGAGTTGTATAATGGGTGGTCTCTTAATGAGTGGCTATGGTCGCCAGAAAAGTTTGTCGTTCCTGTATGAGTGCGCGCAGGTAAGTTTGCTTCTTTAATTTTCTTCGAACCTCCTGTTTGCTTTGAATAGTTAGCACAGTATAAGAATTTATCTACAATCTGCTTCCACGTACCAAAACCCAGAACTGTTGCGGGATTTGTTGAGTTCATTGACGTATAAATAGAACCAACAGGATATAATGTTTGAAGTATTTCAGTCTTTAATGTTTGAAGCTCTGTTTTGTCAGCTTTCTTATCTAACATTGTTGGTAGTTCATATGCTTCAAAGTTTCTGGCATGATCTTCGATATTCCTGCAATAGTTATCTAAATTGTTAAGTGTATCTTTTACGCTTGTACTCGGATTCTCTAAAGGTGCACTTGAACCCAAATCATAGTTCAATATTATGTCGTCTGCTCTAACAGTAGTGAAGGATTTATGTGTATGGTTCTTGTCGGCTTTACTATTTAATGTAGCTTGAAGTTCATTTATATCGGAGATATTGTGTTTATGAGATTTCAAAACTTTGTTCGTTGCGTCAAGTTCATCTTAGTCGGCTTTCTTATCTAACATTGCTGGTAGTTCATGTGTTTCAAAGTTTCTGACATGATCTTCGATATTCCTGCAATAGTTATCTAAATTGTTAAGTGTATCTTTTACGCTTGTACTCGGATTCTCTAAAGGTGCACTTGAACCCAAATCATAGTTCAATATTATGTCGTCTGCTCTAACAGTAGTGAAGGATTTATGTGTATGGTTCTTGTCGGCTTTACTATTTAATGTAGCTTGAAGTTCATTTATATCGGAGATATTGTGTTTATGAGATTTCAAAACTTTGTTCGCTGCGTCAAGTTCATCTTTGTCAGCTTTACTTTTAATAGCATCTTCAAAAGTTATTTTTGCCTTAACTCTCAAAGTAAATCTTGGTTCAACTAATACACCGTTAACAAAGAAATACGAAGCATATATTTCATCGTTATAACCAAATGCTTCTTGTGCTTTACCTGTGTCATACTGTACAGTACAGTGTATGTCATAACCTTTAGCACGAATGTATTTATATCTTCTTTCATTAACATCTTCAGTGCTTATTTGTTCATCCTGTGTTAAATATCCATGATAATCCGTTATAATCTGTTCGTCTGAACTTATATAATGAACATGGTTTTTATCTGCTTTTTCGGCTAATTTCTCTTCTATCTCATTTATTTCAAGTTCATGCCTACCACCACCTCCTTCAGAAGTATTTTTCTTCAGCTCTTGAAGAACGTCCACTTCGCCATCTTTGGTGTCAATAATGAGACTTTGAGTTAAAACCTTTCCTGTCTTAATGGATGTTTGTAAAACTTCTTCTTCACCGTGTTCGGGGTCATGGTCGTCATCATATCTTGTGAAATCAGAGATGTTGTCATACATTAAGCATATCTGTCTCACAAGTTCTGCTATTTGAAACTGGAACGAAAGATATACAGAACTTTCATCATCTCCTAAAGTCAAGTCTGCTTTCTTAAGTATTTCTTGAATGTATGCAATGAGAACAGAGTACCTTGGAAAATATTCGAACAATATTTCATTAGCTGTTGGTTTTGGTGGTTCTTCTGGAGTTTCTGTTGTTTCAGTTCCTTCTGTAGGTTCTGTTGGAGTTTCTGCATCTCTTGACTTCAATGCTCTTGCTCTCAAAGACCTAAATGTTAGAGCACCAGGTTTTACAAAGGACTTTATAAATGCTTTAATAGTTCCTGGTAAGTTATTGTTAGCATTAAGTAAGTTCCTTATGCTTCCATCATGTACGTCCATAGCACTATGTAAAAAATCTATACTTTTCTTGTAGTCAGCAATAGACTGACTGTGATTTTTTAAAGATTTGTCAATACCTTTAAGCCAATCTTCATGCATGTCTGATACTGAGCCAAGAATATCATTTGCTTCCTTTAGTGTATTTTGTGCTTCTCGTAAAGTATCCAATCCCGTACGTGCATTGTTTGCTATACGTCTTACAGTATCTATTTGACTCCTTGTTTCTTGCATCCAACCAGATAAAGTTTTAATAGTATCCGAACCATTTGAAATGAAGTTCAAAGCATTTTTAACGTCATCTAAAACTTCTTCACCAAGTACTGCCCATATCTTTCCGATTTGGTATTGAAGAACTCCATATGAAGCAGCTGTTAAACCAGTATTTATAAGGTTCCATATCCATGATTTAGCAGTTTTTCCATCCTTTCCATCTTCACCATCCAAACCGCTTTCGCCTTGTATTCCTTGTATTCCTTGTATTCCTTGTGGTCCTTGTGGTCCTTGAGCTCCAGTGTCACCCTTCTCTCCTTTCAGTTCATCTTTATGTTCGTTATAATATTCTAATGTCATAAGGTGTACATCATTACTGCTACCAGCAACGCCGAGAATTTGTTTCTCATTCATGACTAAATTCTTTAGGCATTTAATGTTGTCGTCAAATCGAAAGCTCTTTAACAATTCAATGAGAACATTTAATACTTTCACTAATGAGGCATCTACTGTAGAATTTATATATTGCACCGTTCCATCATTTATGATAGGAACTTTACTTATTGTAATGAATGGGTCATAAGTGTTAAAAGTATCGAAATCAATGACTTTTTTAGTTTTACCATCGTCAATGACTAAATTGTTACCTTCCACTGTTAAAGTTGAGTTTTCGTTTACTAGTTCATGTGCTCTTCTTGCTTCATTTGTTTCATACGCATATGCAGCAATAGTCATATTTTAATGAGAATAAAATGTTGTTCTATTTGCAAAGTACAGACCCAAACGAATACGGGACAGTAAAGCTACAAACAAACTTAGGACTTCAGAATGAAGCACTTGCTTTCAGAGTTGTTGACTTCAATACTATCGCAACTTTTGTCATAACAGATGAAACAGATTTCATAGAGATTGAAATAGATGACAAAAGAAGTGTTATAACATTTCCTAACAGAGCTGGGTATAGAATAGATAAAATTGCTGGAGTCATGGATACTCTCATAAATGAAGAAACTATTGACAACATAGATGTCGAACTCTCTTCTGAGGGAACATTGAAGTTCAGTTATGCGAAAGAGTTTAAGATACCAAGAATGAGTCATAGAGTACAACTTCTTTTGGGTGCATACCATATGACATTTCCTTTGAAAAGTGTTGACAAAACGATTGAGATGAAATCTGTTCCATATGTATGTTATGGCAATTGTTTGTACATTGAGTCTAAAATAGCTAATGTCACAGGCATTTCAGGAGTTAATAGTAAAGGTTCAGTAGAATATAAGTCTTTGTTATGCAGTCAATTCAATGTTCATTCCAAACGTTCCTGTCATAGCAACTCATTTAGGTAAATGGGTTCGCATTAGTCCTCATAATTTGAAAGACATGCAATTCAGACTTGTTGACTTTCAAGGAGAGCCTGTAGAACTGAAGGCACCAGTGCGAATGACTGTTGAAGTTGACTTTTTAGAAATATTAAATGCAACAGCTTACAAGAGAACTCAGAGCTAAAAATATAAAGTATGAATGTTATGTATTAGGTCATGAACTTTGGTTGTTGCTGTTTGATGAAACAAATGAGTTAGTTATGTCAGTCAAGAGAACAGAAAAATATTGTGTTAGTGAAAACTGCACCAAGTCAATAAGATTAGGTTTGCATTATGAAGATGAGTTCGATACTGTTGAAGAAGTTTTGGATAGATATTACAAATTGCTTTAATTTACTAAAACATATTTCAAACAAAGCTTATAGTCAGTAGATAGTTTTGTATACTCGTTCGAATATTTATACTTAAACTCAACTCCTGTAGTTCCTGGTGTTTCAATGATGCGGATGTTACCTATTTTCATGAATAGTGGAGTTTGACCACAGCATTCGATTTCAGGGTCGAGATAGTCAATGACACATTGTTTCCCTGTTATTCGTGATATAACATTTTCTAAATCCTCCTTTGTTAGAATTATTTGGTTCTTACTTATAAGATTTACCAAAAGCTTCTTATCGTCTTTGAGTAAGATAGTTTGGTATAACTGAAGAAGATAATGGTCTACGTTATCTGAAGGATTTGTTTGAACATTTGTGTAAGGGTTGTCGTTGGCTTCTCTTGAAAGAATTTGCTCCAGTGGTGGATACTCTAACTTAACATCTGATGTAGCGTTAGCGTTTGAAGCTGAGTTTAAATTCACGGCGCCATGCTCCAAGACCGAAGGTCCCGACTTAAGTTCTGGTTCTTTTTCTTTCAAACACTCTGAACTATAGTTCTTTATGACAATATTGTTTGTCGTTCGTGAGTCAACATTTGATGTTGGTTCAATTGGAACATTAACGGCACCAGCTAAGATGGATTTGCTTCTCATTTCATATAGAATAAAAACCTTTTATATGTATGAAATGAACAATATACTCGACAAGGGTTTGAATGTAAAGCTAACGAATGAAAATATTGTTGAATTCACTGAGACAGGAGCTGTGTATAAAGATGTAGAACTACTGAACAAAAGAGCAAAGGGAAGAAGCAGGAACATGAACAAAGGGTGGAAGCCTATAAAAATTTATGTCAATGATGGCTCGGGAGGTTCAAACATAAAGTATGCAGAAAGTTATAGAGTTTATGCTCTCAAAGGTGAAAAGCCTTCATTTAAGAACAGCTATTCTAACGCATATCCTCAAAAGCTAACGGATGGGGAAGTGGATGATATGAATGACAGCAAAAATATTAACAGAAATGGCGACAGAGATGCATGGAATTTGTTTACCATCAGTCAATTGAAGGTTAAACTTTAAAACAATGTTGGTCGTTCCCATGTAATATTTTTGACTTTAATGGTATTAGTCATGATATGAATCTCGAGGTATGAACGAGGAGAGATGAGAGACTTATATGCTTCCCAAATTTCTTCAAAAGGTAATGTTATACCTGACTGTTTCCAAATGAGTTCAATATCATAACGTGAGAAACCTTGAAAGATAACGAAGTCAGTTATGAGACGTTTTATGTTTAAAGCTAAAAACCTCCATGTTTGCATAAGTATTGCTACAGTTAAGTGGTAATGTCTGACTTTAGTAATGATGTTAGCTAATGGTGAGTCTGGTTTTGACACTAAACCTTTTTCCGGCGAAGTCGTCACAAACGAGCAGAGTGTTTGAAGGATACTTTTTGAAGGGGTATTTTGAAAGTTTTGATAGAATGTAGTTTGTCAGTCGTTTCATATCGTAAACTCCTGAGTACTGACGTAAGTGGTGTTTGTCAATAATTCTTTCCATCTCTTCTGAAGTCTTTTGCATTCCTGACTGTATAAATTCAACGATGACATAATATTTCCTCTTACGTCGAATGTAACGTTGAAGAAATTCAATGAGTTCACTGTCTGGAACTTTAACGACAGAGGCTTGAACTTTTGACATAAATGTTTTCGCTGTTGAGTCCATAGAGTCTGAAGTTGCTGATATAATGATTTGGTCATAGTAAGAGTCGTTTCCTAAACGTTCTGTTATGAGTATATGACGAATGAGGTTAAATGTCTTACCTGAACCCATCTTTCCACAATAGAAATACACACCATTTGAACAGAACTCATAGTCCTTACTGAAAGGAAGAATGAGAGAACTGTTGAGCTTTTCACAGCTTTCATTCATGTCTTCATCTACGTCATGTATTAAATGCTTCATTTTATCTCCATTAAAAATGCAAGTCAGAAATATTCAGAACATAGCACCGAGTCTAACTGACAAGAGTATAAAGATATACTATGAACACGTTATGATGAAACCAACCAAAATTCAAGAAAGTCAGTATACTTATGAATATCCAAGACACTGGGTAGAGTATGTAGGAGGTGAGAAAGCTATTGAAATCAGACAGGTTCGAAGTATTCCAGCAGGAAGAACAATATTATTGAAGAACTTTAATGTTTTGAGATATAATGATGAAACAAAGAAGCAAGATAGTTTCCCTGTTGCTGTGTATGTGAACTTAGATACAGGAGATGACATGAAAGTTTTTAATACAAAGCTTCAAACGGTAGTGAGAGAACAACTGACTGCGGAAGGGCATCCATTACCTTCAGAAGTTACCATAGCATATAATTTTGAAACAAACTCAATAGATTTTAAAGTCATCTCTGCAAAGAAGTCAGGTTTTACATTTAATGAAGCAGATGTATATTCAAATGAAAACTTCAAAGCTATTGCATGGTTAGATAATGACGATTGCTTTAAGAAAATATTTAAATACAGTGACTCAACGATGTCAATAGATGACCTTCGTGGAATGTTACCATCGACGTTTACAGTAGAAGGTTCAGCAGGATTGCTTACAAGATTGTCAATTGGTGGTATTTGGTCTCGTGAGAACATTGTTATAAAATCCAGTATAAGTGAATTTGCTGAAGAATCTATATTATGTCTTTCAAACTACATGTATTCGCCGCCGAAGCATTATAGTATAACAAACTTTGTCAGTAAGTTTAACATAAGACTTATCGAACCTTATTCAATGAAAGATGTTGTGCTACCCAAAGACGGAAAGGATGGACTCATTATTGAGATGATTTTAATAGCATATTAAATGAGCTTGTTCTTGAAGGTCATTCATGATGAAATAACTGTTGTAGAAGATGTTAGCAATTGTTCAGACATTTTGAAGCGTATAGATGAGATAAGAAAGAAGTTAGATAGACCGCAAAGCGGTGAGGGCGAAGCCCGTGAGAACGCTTATGTTTCATTGACTTTCTCCAGTAACGAGAACTTTTATGAGATAATATTGAAGAGAGATGATTTTAATATGGTGTAAATGGTAGCTTGGGCAGCTTTAGGCGCAATGGGAACAAAAGCATTAGCATTTGGAGCAAAAGCACTTGGAACTTATGACGCAGTAAATAAAATGAGTGGAGGAAGGGTTTCGAAGACATTAGATGCAAATAAAGGGAAGATTGGAAGCTGGGTTGCAAAGAAGTTAAGATTAAATAAAATAGGGCTCATAAATAAAGCATCCAATTTGGTTGCGACTGAGTCAGAAAATGCTTTAGGAAAGGACGATGAGTTTGCAAAACACGCAAAAGACTTTAATGACCAGATGAAAGGTGAAACAATGCATTTAAATAGAGTCGATGGAACTAAAGAAAATGTTTCTTCTCCACCAGTAGTTCTTCCGTATGGTCCCTATGGAATGTATGGAAACCCTTATGAACGACCATTTGACCCATTGACTGGTGGAAGTAATTGGTATCATTATGGACGAAGAAGAAAGACAGTCAAGTTGGAGACAGACGTGAAGAAAGCAACTAAAAAGAAACCAAGGAAGAGAGTTATAAAGCAATGAATTCAACAAGGTAGAAAAGAGGTTAGAAATCGGGTTAGATATACTCATCTACCCTAAATTTATTTTTGTGCTATGTTTTCATACGTGTGAGGGTGGTGATATCATTAATTTTTAAGTTTATTTTTTATTTTATTTTTAAATAAATGACGAAAACTATTGAGATAACAAACTACAACGGTCATGAGTTCAAGAATTTGTTCTTCGTTCCTCGTGAAAATACATTCTATCAGATACGAGGGAGAAATGGTAAAGTTAGTTTGAGCGTTTATGAAGGAATGAAGAATGGAAAGTTTATACAAGCATACGATACAAACGGTAAACGTGTTTCATTAGCTTTGTCAAAACTTACTAACATTTATTTTGACAGTGACTTTGACTCTGACGATTGGAGCGACAGCAGCGATACTGAAGAATATGAAGTATTGTGTGAAGCACAGCAATGGGAGGAGTTGCAATACTTTTGTAAGTGAGAACGTTTATTTTTTACAGTAGTGAAGTCGTTTGTGAAAACGTTAGTGAAGTGAAGTGGTTGGCAGTTTTATAAATATTTAAGGTTAAGTTGGTGTTGTTGTTTGTGTTGTAAAATATACGTTAACGGTTTTGTAAAGTGTCAAATTCACATATCAAGTGTAAGGAGGCGCGCAGTGCCACAGTACACTTGATATGTATATTAATTCCCGGAATACAAAATTGTTCCAAAATACTTTTGAGATACTGCCTAGCTGCAACAAAATGGTTAACCGGCTGATTTGAACTAGATGTTACATCTGCGAGATCAAGCATAGGAGGGTCAATTGTAGCAGTTACCTGACGAAATGATCCCTCCTCAACCATATCAAGAGAAACTTCAGTCGAACCTTCTTCAAAGATAGAGTCCATATAGATAGATTGAATGTCTTCTACTGGATTAACGAAAGTTACGTTTGTAATATCAAATGAATTAATTGCCGGAGATTCGTTGATCTGCGCTCCGTGGACGAATTTTTGGTTGAAATAATACCTACCTTTCGGTGTAAAAGCGAAGGCTAAGCACCAAAGACCTCCAAAGTCCGATCCAAGGGTATAGTTCAACAACGATCTTGAAAGGATTCCAGCAAAAGGATTGTTGTTGCTGCTGGAAAGGTATTGGAGTGCTTCAATACCCTTGCAAAGCCATACGTAGCAATCAGATATCTTGGTTTTATCTGATTCGAACGTGGAAATAAGCTTCTTGAGAATTGCCAAGCAGTCTCTTAAGAACTTGATGTTTTCAATATCAATACGCGTATATCTTGAAATTTTGTCTTGATACTTGATAATAAACATACAAATATTATAATCATAGATCCACCTGGTGGATACATGCTTTGGACAGAGAGCTCCGATGTCTTCAACATGGATTCTACAAAGAGCTGATATTTCGTGGATATGTTTCACAATTGCTCCTAATGCTACGTCTTTTGTTGTCATATATTGATAACAATTATGAATCCTGTGGCATAAACACGGGATAAACAAGATTTTGAATAACCTTGGGTCATTTGAGTTGTAGAACGATTGATTCCATCCTTTCTGAAAACATTTCAATTGCGCTTTATTGCCATCGCAAACTACACTGCTGATCTTAACATCTCTAATGAAGATTCTGTTAAATCCTTGAGTAAGCGAGTGGATATAATCTTCAGATGTTCCACCATTCATTTGGATTGACTCAACAGGATAGGGCCGCTTGCTTTGCAGAGGATTTGTGAGGGAGAAGTCCAGATTGTGAAACTGCTGAGTCTTCCCCTCATCAATGGCAACACAGGTACAGGCAAGCTTAGCAAACTCATCAACTTTTGCAACATGGATTGAATTTGCAATTTGTATCATTGTTTGCCTTAGTTTGTCAGTTGAAATAGGCTGGTATATTTGAGAAGCTAGTTTATCAACATTGATGTTAACATTGTGTAACTGTGGGAACTTCAATATCATCGAGTCTGCAGTATACATTATAATGGTTTTAACTAGCTTTGTAAACTCTGGGCTTGAGAAGGTATTCAGAGCCAAGTTAAATCTTCCAGTAAATGTAGCAAGCTGTTCATAGATATCCCCTAACGATATAGGTGTAAGCCCTGTTGCTGGGACGTTTTGATAGTATTGATCGATTGTTTGTTGTGATGCTACTTCTCCTGGTGTGCATATGTGCCGTTTGTTTTGGATCCATTTTTTGAAATGATCCTCACGCATTTCTTCCATTGCACAGTGGCATATAGTTTCGTCAGGGCGCTTTACTAGTTCATTGCATTTAACATAATATTTTCCGTACTTGTCGCTTGGTTTTTTATATCTAAGATACTGATGCTTAGTACCGACCTCAATGTCTTTATAGTACGTCGGTACTGCATCAATCATTGTTGAAATAATGAAGTGATTACTTAAGCATTTTTATTCTCAATTTGTTTTGAATAAATTCAATTTTTTAATGCATAATTTTAAAAAATTCTCTAATATACCTTAGATATAGATACATTTATTATCAATTCAAAAATTTCAATATAGTTTTGGGATGGGTAGCCCATCCCATATATTCAAATTTTCAATGATTTTGGGTTGGGATTCCCAGACCAGAATAATTTCTAATTATAATTCGTAAAAATATATGTATATCTCATTATTACATCATTTAATATATTTTTAGTTAAATAGTCACTATTTTCACAATTTTTATTATTAATTACTGAACTAAACAGGTTTCAAATAGAAAGAGTATAAAAGATAAGTGTTTTTCTACATGTGTTTCGATAAGAATTATAATAATTGATGGTTTTTACAGCCAAATTTATTTTATTATTTAAATTTCAATGAAAAAAGATAAGAATTTTTTTAATAAAAATTTTTATTAAGAATTTTTTTTGTAAAATTGACACTGGGATGACGATAGGGCTGGGATCTTATCCACCCCGTTCATTTGGGAAACTTGCAGATCTATATGTGTATATTATATGAAGTATATTGATAAGGTAAAAATCAAATTTTATTGCATATTCATCGAGAAAATAAACTAACGAATCCCTCAAAATTGAGAGGGTAATCCTCCTCCTCTCAAATAAACGTACATACGGGTGCACCCTTAAGTTTTAATTCATTGTTTTTGTAATTGCAAAAGAATGTTTCCAAATGTTTTATCTGTGGTGTCATATGGAAACTAATGATCATTCAGAGGGAATTCGATATTGTGAATTCATTTCGCCATTTCAAATGCATTGAAGTATTTTCCAGTATGGTCTCATTAAAAATGAATCAAAATTAAACAGGGAACGGTGGGTGCTATTAATATATGGTTTACATGGGCCCGAACCATAGGGCGCCTTCACAGGGCGCAGGACGATAGAAAAAATTATTTTTTCATATCAATATTTGATTTTTATTTATTTTGATTTATAGAAAATTTAATATTTGCCTGATGAATTCAAATGAAGGATAAATGTTTTATTTTTTATAGCTCAGATCTCTGAATTTAGAATTCAACAAACAAATTAAGGCTTCTCTCCGATGTGAACTGATCCTCTCAATTTTTCCTCGATCTTAAGGTACCAAGCTCCTCATGTAGTCAGTTTCATGGGACATTACCTATATGATATCATTGCTTGATCTTTGCAGATATTATAACAAAGGTTATTTTTAAAAAAATCCTAAAATTAAAAGAATTTGAAATTATTCCGCATTTTTCGTCTAAAACAAGTTTTTTTCAACTTTGGATAATATGATTCTACTATCCATGTGTTCATCATTACGCTCACTCCCACCTCTAAATTACATAATTTTATGTCGAAAAAGTAGATTTTGGTCTAAATTTTTTCGATTTTGTACGAGGTCTCCAAAGGGTGGTGAAGTGACTTTTTTAAAACTCTTATGCTATATTCATAATCCTTATTTATTGAGTAAGCATAATCCACTCTTCTTTTTATCATTTTACATGAAGAAGCTGACATTATTTAAATCCAATATTAAATTTGAAAAAGAGTGATTGCAAATGTTTTAATTATGTGAGTAGTATGCAAATTTACGGTCAATCAAAAGTTTTTTACTTGATAATCTTTTTAATTTAATTTGTTGATGAATTTTTCGATAATAGGATTTCAATTAAGCATTCTTAGGGGTAATATCTGTTATTCTAAAAGAATTTAGTTTATCATCATGAAAATATATACTGATAAGAAAAAAGTCTAAATTTGATTAAACTGATATAGGGATCGTTGCTTTTTCAAGTTGAATTTCTATTATGAAATTCAGAAAAGCCTATAATACTCATATAGTTAGTATGATTTTAATGTTTTTGAACATGAAACGAAAATATGATTACAATCATATAACATAATGGAGTTATTGATATAACTTATATGCATGATACATTAAGAAGTCTTCCAACAATATAGATATAGTTGTAGATTCCTATGATTCCTTTTATATTGTGAGATAATAACATTTTTATGCTGTCAGGAGCCTATGAGTGCCCATCCTTAACATTTTTTGTCATATCTTGATAATAAAGAAAAAACTCTCAGTTCCCCTTCGACAAATTGTTAGAATGCAACTAAAGTTTATTTTGATATAGTGAGTTTGCTTCTAAAAAATATATGAAAGAAGAATTAGATTTGCAAGACCCCTATAAAAACCATTTTTGCGTCGAGAATAACTTCATGCACGATTAATTGATATGATAATAAAAATCATATATGATAATTACTTAATATAGGCAACATTATTGTATTAATCACTTTTTGTCAAAACGGTTTTTCGATAATTGAGTATTCAATTTTCCAAAAATCCATTCAATAATTTGAATTATAATTCAACGTATAAGAAAAAATTCTCAGCTCCCCTTCGATAATTTGTAAAGAAAATTATATAGTTTCTGTCGACACTATTTGTATATTCTACCTTCTTCGGTATTTCGAAGAATTAGGTTTGCAAATTTGATATTTTTGATGTATTTATTCAAATTGAGAGTATTTTTGACGATAGAAGTAGGTGTTTTTTGAATTACAATTTTATATTGATGTGCATGATAAAAATTTGAACTTATATTATGGTGACATAGTATAAGTCATAATGTATTAATATACAAAAGATATTATCAAAAAAATCCTTTCCAATATGTATAAACAAATCGATTTTTTAAATTAAATTTAAACCTTAAACTCAATATATTAAAAAGTGACATTATTTTAATTAGAAGTACAAAAATCCATAGTCATAGAATTATCAAATGATTGAAAATTGTTATAATTGGGCACATTATACTCATTTATGAATTTACTATACTATATACTTTGCAAATTTAAAAATCCAAATTTTCAATTTTTAAAATATCATTATTTATCATATATCAAATAGTAAAGTTAGTATATATCATGTTTAAAACGATAATATAGTCAAATTCGAAAATTTTAAAAATAGATAATATTTAATTTTTACAAAATATTGGTATATGTGCAATCTATTGGTATATTTTTACTCCTTATTAGACACTCGTCCTAACTATATGCAGTAATCATGCAGGACCGGAGCCTTAATCTCACAACAGCATCAAATACATCATCTAAAGAATTAGGCGCAATTCACAATATCAATGGTAATTTTAGTATTACAAAATGTAATTATTTAAATAATAAATATAATGGAACTCAGAATGCGATAATTGTGTGCTCTACTTCAACTTCATATTCAATTACATATTCAAGTTGTTCCTTCATAGGAAATAAAGGAAACTATTTATTTGATAGAAAACCAACTATTGATAATTGTTACTTTAATAATATTGTCAATCATACTATATTTAATAATACAGATACATTTGAACCAAATGATCCATTAGATTCATATATATATATCATTATTCATCAGATGATTGTATGCTTCCAAATGATTCTTATCTTAAAAAACAATCAAATACAGAAGGAATCATCTCATTTAAGAATTCAAAATTTAGATATCTGAGACGTTGAAAATCTTTCTAAAAACATTTATAAAATTTTATTATATATATCTTATATTTATATATCATTTATCTCTATTTGGAGTAAAAAAAAATTATATGTTTTGGAGTTGATCGCATTACAGGATTTCGTTAAGTGAACAGAATAGTTTTTAATCCTTATATGCCCTCGTATATTTGATTTTAACGTTATTTCGTGTGATTTGATCTTTGATTTGAACGGTGTATCAATTTTTTGGAGGATTTGGACCCAAGATTTTGAAACTATATAACATAAATATGATATAGTTATTAGTTAATAAAAAATTAAGAGTGCACTTACCACTTTCTGACATGCTCTCAAATTTGACATTCAAGCTTTATCAATCAATTTTCTATTAAAAAAAGTTAATATTTTTGGTCGGGAATAAGTAATTATAAATCTCTGCTTAGTTCTTAGCATGGCTATTATACTCATTTGCCATGAAAATAAAGATATGTTGATATTATCTGAGTATGTCAAAAAGTGGTAAGTGCACCCTTAAAGGTCCACGGTACATTTCCAATACTATTGAATGCTAAAATGAGAATTATCGTTATCATCTTTATTTTTATTTTATTTTTTGGAGCTTCTGGTTTAACGCAATCCAAAAATTATATTGAAAACAGTTTATAATTAGATATGAGCCTTGCCATATAAATTTTGGGTATTAACGATAGCCTTCGCTTGGCCGGACCGTGGACCCAAAAAAATTAGAAAATGAAAAATAAAATCACACATATTTACAAAAAAAAAAATCAAAATTAGAAAATAAAAAATTCAGAATCATGATCTAAACATTATATTTCATTGGAATTTTGAATGGACTTGGGTTGTAATCGTAATCAACAGTGCTGTAAGAAAAACTTTCTTCTTTCATGATTTGGTGGAGAACTGCTGAAGCGCGGTCCTGTACTGACAATACTGAATCAAGTTCGGCTGCTAATCTTGCTTCTTCTGATTTCAAATAGTCTAAATTTCTTCTTATTGAATCTGATTTCGTTAAAGAAGAAAATGTAACTGTAGATTCGCTGTCATTATTACTATTAGCTGATTCTAATGATGCCTGCAAGCGTACTATGTCTTTATTAAATCTTGAAATTATTTGTGTTGATTTTCTGTTGTTTTCCCTACGGATTTCGCATAGAGATTTGTATTTTCGCTCATATATTGCGATTTCTGTATCAATCTGATTGTTTTCTCGTTCAATTGCAGCTTTAATTGTATTAATGTGTTTTGCAAAGAATTTATCACGTCTTGATATCTCCTCTGATATCTTCTTCTTGGATAATTCAAAGTATTGGTCTTGGATCTTCATTGTATTCTGTATTTCGTTGATAATACTTGAATATTTATCCTTTTGGAAGGAAATGTCTTGCATGTATTGATCTACATCATGTTCTAATGATTCTAATGTGCTTTTTATTGCTCTCCTTTGATTGAGTTTTTCTGTTTTCGACAAATTTTCTTGGAAAATTGTTGTCAACGCATTTGCGATCATTGTTCCTTGTGTACGAACTATGTCCGTTTTTAATTTGGATATTTCGATCTGTTTCTCCAAGTCAACGATCTGATGATGACTTTCACTCCACTTTTGAAGATGTTCGCCTTTATCAGTTCCAATTGTAGATATATCTGCGTATTGTTTCTCCAATTGGTATCTAAGTTGGTTTTCTTCTGTAATTTGAATTTGATTTTGTTCTTCTAAGGCGAATTGATATTTCTTTTGATGTTCTGCAATTGTATCTTTGATTTTTGCTAATTCGTCATCATATCTTTGCCTGCGTTCTTCTATTTGAACGTTTAACATCGTAAGAAATTTTTCATATTCTGCTAATTGAGAGCGTAACTTTTCATTATCAGAGTTATCACTAAAAGGTACTGAATGCTCTGCAGAAAATGAGTTAAAAACATCATCACCCTTCAAATCATCGATATTGAATGACATAAAAAAGAAGAAAGGAAAAAAAATAATCGTTTTTATAAAAATCAAATCAACTGTTAACAGTATTTTAAGCATGAGCACTAAATGACTACCTGATCCGAATCTTAAAATTTCAAATGTGTTCAATTTTTCACGATTCAATAATGAAAATATGGTCATTATTGATTTAGACTTCGGCATCAACCTCTGAATTTATAAGTTACAATATCTTTGCCAAGGTGTTATATATAAACTCAGTACTGTTTACCAAACATTTAATGTTGAGGGAGTAAGAGCAAAGCTTTAAAATATTCACTTGGATAAAAAAATAGCTCATAATTGTTCATAAGCTCTATTACTTATTTAATTTGTTCCCAGATAAAGCCAATAAAAATGAATCTTATATTTGAGCATTCATCATTGTGAGATATTGCTCATAATTACAGTAATCACCAAAAGACACTATAATAACTTATATATAAGCAATGAAGCACTGACAGTTATCTGGTTCTCATTCAAATTTCTAACAGTTGGGGTGTCTAATTATCAGAATTGCATGATGTTTCATACGGGCAGATAGTTCTATTTATTGCATCAATAATTATACGATTTCTTAGATCTTGTTACCGTTTAATTACAAACAAAAGAGAGATAAAACATTTTCCAAAAAATAAAATTTCTACAAACACATAATGAGCAAATTTTATTTTTTTTTTTGGATTGGACCAAATAATTCACATGGACTTAAATCAATAAACTTTATAATATTCACAAATGAAGCTTCTCCTTTATCTGATGCATAAACAGTTCCATAGGATGAATATGAATCAATACTACAGCGATATATATTAATTGGTCCAAAATGTCCATCAAATAATTTTCCTACTTTATTTTGCATATTTTTTTGGAAACATGAATCGAAAATATCAAGAGTATTTACACTAACAGCTATTAATCCCCAACCTGATTTATCTTCAGAATTATTTATATAATTACATCGTTCAATTCTTCCTGGAGTATACCCAAAAAATACAATCGGACAATCAGTGGCTTTTAAATTCTCAAAATGGCAAAATGAAACATTTACTGTTGATTCAACAAAATTATAACAAAAACCTGGACAACTTGATGTAATACAGTTAGAAATGTTTGTTTTTGAAAGTGATCCAAAACCATTTAACTGATAAAGCATATGATATGCTGAACTATTTCCCAAAAACAATTAAATTGATCGCAGTAATGTTTTTTCTGGCACATCATTCAATAATAAAAGAAAGACAGGGAGTATCACCAATTTTCTCCCTAAATAAACCAAAATAAAAGCAAAGCAGTGTGTTGCTTCTTTAAAAAAACTTTCATACTGTGATACTATGGTATGAAATTTGGATATTAACGTCCATTAGCTGAAAAAAACTTCGAATATCGCATTTGAACTTTTTGATTCTCAAGAATTAAGAGAATAAAGATGTGTTATTGTTGGTTTTCTTGTTGACACTAACTCGTTTATGTTGCTAATTCAGTCATATTCCTCAAAATAAAATTGAAGAATTAATTTTATTGATAAAAAATAAAGAAAATATAAGCAAATTTTTAATACATTTTACAAGTATTATATATATTTAATCAAATAAAATAAAATCACAAAAAAATTAGAAAAATTAATCAGAATCGTCGCCATTTCCTTTGTCGACGTTATCGCAGTAGTCCTTTATCTCCTGAGCGGCATGTGCGATATGTCTTCTCATTATTTTGAAGAGAATACTCGTCAAAACTGTTTCTGGCCTTCTTGGATCAGCTTCAACAGCTTTAGACAGCATATTCTCGGCGTTCTTGATGTCGGTCTGGCTAATGTGTCCTTCCTTGTCCCGGCTACTCATGTGAACTCTGGCAAATGTGAGGTAATTAAGAGTATTAAGGTCTTTTTCTTTGGTAAATGAGCTTTCCAGGATCATCCTTGACATGACGCGGCTTGCGCTCTCGATATCATCTGATAACATGATTCCTTGAACGGAATAAATCTTGGCAAGAAATTGTTGTTGCTGTTTATCACTTCCTGGGCTATTAATAACTGCATTGCACATGTCTGATGCCATTTTGCCCGCGCCGATTTCAAGACAAATGAAGGAACAAAGCATTCTTGCACGATTTGCAATTTCGGACTGTTCCGGAGTACATAACTGGATACAATTGCGAGCACAGTTAGCTCCGAAGTCGAGGTTCATCTCTGAGTTCTTGTTCTGGTCCAGTTCGAACAATTTAGAATCTGAAGCTGGTAAAAGGTAATAAGTCTGAGTACTGGTGCATAATTTTTGCGCTATGACGGGAGATACTTGTGTTCGTTGTCGGAGTTTGGCGATTCTTTGTTTGTAGTACATAACAATACATTCTGAAAGTCTCAGCCATAAATAAGGGCTGTTACGCATTAGAGGGATAACAGAATGTAAGTACTTGAAGGCACGCTTCGGTTTGTGCTTCTGCAGTAAGGATAATCCTAAATTATAAGAAATTTGATGATAAGGGTAGAAAAGTTGATTATTCGTACGGGAACTGAGAGCACGTGAAAAGTGTAGAAGTGCGGAGTTGTAGTGGCCGTTAATGAGCTCGAAAATGCCAAGATTATTGTAAACTGCGAAATTACTAATTGGAGTGATTGTTTCGAGGATTGAATGTGACTTAGACATTTCTCCAAAGTGATACGCTAAGCTGGAAAGAGGAATTCCTTTAACAACGGGTAATTTTGGATTTTGTTTCGCATTTTCTGAAATATCGATTCCTTGGATTAATTTATGGTACTGCTCTTTCGTCTTTTCATCAACGCTGCTGTTGAGAAGCTGTGAAACGTCAATTTTGAATTTGGAATATTGAATCGTGTCAACGTAGTATTGGATCGTATTTGAGTCGATATTCTTTGTCTGTAGGACCGCTTGGATTGATTCTGCGGTCGGAAAGTTGGTTTTAATATAATTGAAGGCTTTTTCGATGTTATTTGTTAAATTTGAACGACAGGCGAGTTCTATTGTCAAAACAGTGATTGAAAGCATTAGGAATTTATCTTGTTTGTCATAATTGTTCCAAAGATCGTTCAAAATGTTCTGTGTTTTTTCATATGAACAAAATTTAAGAGAATATAAAGAAACATGATATAAAATCAATGGCCATGATGGATTAGATGGCCATTGATTTGGTGATTGAATGTCTTGAAGAATGGAATCACATAAATTCATTAAGGTTGGAAGTGGAGATTCGCCGTTAGATAAATACTTGCAAATAGACAAATTATGTGTTTCTTGGATAGATGGATCTTGATTAGAGCTCAAATCTTGGATGATCTTACTATAATTCTTGTTGTAGAATAATTGTTGATGAGAGCTCATTTTTTGTTAAAAAGTGACATAATTATTTTCTTTCATTTCTATTGGTGTGCTGCACACCTGTAGAAAGAATCATATTGAGGGACCATACACTTTTTTCCGGTCCAAAATTGGGTGTATACTAGATCTCCATATACAAACATGCTGGAGACAAGTGAGTTATATAATATTGATCAGCATATTTTTTTATATTATATGAGAGAATTAGAGCAGATTGACACAAGATATGAAATTATGCTACCCTAATTAAAGTTAATATAGATCTACTAATAATAAAATATTCATATGTGTTTAAAATAAGATTGTTTGATCATATAGTCATATGTTTACACACTGTATATAAAGAATAAGATATAAGAATCTAATGAAAATATGATATATTGCATGTGCAATATGTTTATAAGGTTTGAGTGAATGAGTATATGAGATATTGATATGAGTGTACATGTTAAATTGCTATTTTATTAAAAAGTATAATTTGATGATTCTAAAATTATGTTAGATCTAATTGATTATATAACTATTAGATCTTAATATGTCTAAATATGAAATATTATATGTATTTATTGAATATATTTAAATATTTTGAGCTAATTAAAACAAAAGAGTGATAGAAATGTGTACAATCGTTTTAGGTAATTGTTTATGTATTTATGAATAGAGATAAATTGTGTATACGTGGGATAATATGAATTATAAGAGAATTCGTAAGGATAAGATAATAAAATGTGTATAAATATATTAATTTGGTTATGATAATGAGGAATGCATGTATATATAGGGGTAGATGGTAAAATATGGTCAAAATGTCCGAGCTCTCGACTTTGAAGAGCTGCTCCAAATGATTGCGGGAGAAATTCTATTGGTGTGCTGCACACCTATAAATGCTATATTTATCATTATTGACCCACTTAAAAAATGCTTTCCTCCGCAAACATGAGTTACAACTTTTTTTTTAAATGTATTTATTGTAAAGTTTAATTTACAGATTTTAGCAAAATAGGGCGAAAATTGAATGAGTGAAGCGGTTTTCAATTTTCGAACTATTTTGTAATTCTTAAAGAAGATTGAAAGCTTTACAAAATATGTTAAAAAAAAAAAAAAAAAGGTAGTGGGGCTTCCAGGGCTGCGCCCCTCTAGCCCCCTGAAGATGTTTAGTATAACACCAGGTCCCTCGGTCCCTCGGTCCCTCGGTTAAACGAACTTCTCTGAAAAAATGAGACAACATGACATTTTGACAACAGTCCAGGAAGTCTTAACAAGATAGGATGGTTATTTTACAAAACCGACAAGACCTTAACCGAGTAGTTTTCATGTTTTGTCACTTTTCTGTCACTTTTCAGGGAAAAAACATTTTTATTATATATAAAATGAATTTTACAAAACCACCGTTACCCTTCTTTGGAAATAAGAGTAGATGTAAAGATATTCTATTGAGAGAACTTAAGAAACTACCGAATGGTCTAACATTTGTAGATTTGTTCGGTGGAAGTTTCTATATATCTCATTTGTGCCATACTGTATTTCCTGACTCAAAGATTATATGCAATGACTTCGACAACTATATGAACCGTCTCAAACATATACCAGACACAAACAAAATATTGAGTGAGTTGAAAGAAAAGATACCTATAGGTAAGATGGAACGTATACCATTAGATAAGAAAAATATTGTCAGAGAGGTTTTGAAAAAAGCAGAGTATATTGACTGGGATAGTATATCTTCTAGACTATTGTATAGTGGTTCTATAAGAGTTCATGACATTGAAACACTTATGTCAAACGTTTTATATCTTAACTATACAAAGGTTTTCAAAGAGAACATAGAAAAATATACTGAGGGTATAGAGTTTGTGAGATGTCATTGGACAGAGTTGTATGAAAAATATAAAAACAAGGAAAATGTTTTCTTTATAGTAGACCCGCCGTTCTATAACACATATGATTTTCAATACCAAGTAGACTGGACTTTGAGAGACTCTTTAGAAACTTTAGACGTTTTACATAACCATCCATGCTTTTACTTTACATCCGATAAAAGTGGTTTGGAAAGTGTCATGAGATGGTTAGAGGACATACATGACTATGATTTTAGATACGATAAGATAGAATATGAGAGAGGTCCTATAAACCGGAAAAAGTGTCATAACAAAGAAATTTTATTGGTAAGTAAATGTGGTTTGAAATAGGACTACTTGTTTTAGGTTTTTTCCATTGTGTCATTTACTTATTTGACGTGGCAGAAAGATATAGAGAATATGAAGATGAACCAATACCAGCAAATGTTCAGCATATGTACTCGTAAGAGATATTTTTATCTAATATTAAATGGACGCACAGAACTTAGCGAATGCACAGCAACCTGGACAACCAAACCCAGAGAATATTCCAAATGAAGTTAGAATACAAACTGCAATGGCAAACTATGGTCAAGTGCCAACAGATGTACAAATGCAAACTGCCATGTCAAATGACGCTGCGTTAGGTTTGCCACCATGGTATGCAAATATGAGATGGAAAGAGTTTTATACAAACCCTGAAGTGGGATATAAACAACTCTATGCAGATGACGCGAACACAGGAGTTGACCCAGAGTATGTTTTCTACCAGAGGAGAAATAGAATGTATGAGCTCCAGTTAAAAAATGCTATGGAACTCAGAAGGAAACGTAAGAGACTAGGTGGACATTAGATTTTTACATATAGTAAAATGGGTTTCTTCAGTAGTATTGGAAACTTCTTTCGAAATGTTGGAAGAGGTATATGGAATGGAATAAAAACCGTAGGAAGAGGAATTTGGAACGGAGTCAAAAATATTGGTAAAAGAGTAGGTCAGTTCGTTGGTATTATACCTAAAGACCCTGAACCAGAAGAACAAGCTCCTGTTATACAACAGCCTGAACCTGCACCACAGTCAAGTTGGCAACCAAATCCAACACCTCAACCGTATTAAAAAATTATATTTTTACCGTTCGATAGTAGTTGTATATGAAACTAAGTTCTAAGTAAAACGCATGGTATAATGGAACTATTCTCTTTCTTCCATCTGTTGTAAACCATACTTGAAAGTCTGAAATACTTCCACTTGGTGGTTCATATAGCTTTGTAGGTTTTTCGTAAAAGTCATTTGCCAAGCATAAAAAGAGTTTTGTGCACCAGAAAATGAAGCATGAACTATAATAGCATCTGAGTCGAAAACATTTTCATATGTTCCATTAGGGTTTTTCGACTTCATAAAAGTCCGGGTGTACTGGATATGCTGCAGGCTGATTTAACATCCTCAAAAATCTATACCATGCCAAGTTGTTATATTTTGTAGAAATATAAACGTTTTCTCCAAGGTCTTCTATTCTATCGATTTTAACAGTTGCATTTTTCCTGTCATAAACAATATCGAGATGGTACTCTCCTTCGTCAATGTTAAACTGGTTTGCATATTCGATATAGATATCGTTTATTTTTTGACCGACATTCGTAAAAAGTTCATCTAATGGTTTAGTTGTAGCAACTCTTGAATTTTCTTTTTCTATTGAAAGCATATTTTATCTAGAATAAAAATGTCGAAAGAAACAGCGTCTATGAGAGAAATACAACACAACCGACAACTCATTGTACAAGCTCTAAATAAGAACACAACAAACTTTTCAAACTATTCTAAGATATCTGAGTCATTGAAAGAAGGAAACTTAAAACTGACGATAAACCCATTGACAGACGAGTTTCTGTTTCAAGACAGTAAGAACCATACTGTTTGTATAAATCCAACAAAAGGAACTTTAAACGAGAAACCTATAGATGAACTTCTTTTGAAAGCAGATGTTGACAACAAAGCTGACAAAGAGTATGTCATTGAAAAAGTTCAAGAAGAACATGACAGAGCAGATGCAACATATGCAACAAAGAACATACTCATCCTGAACTAGCAGACAAAACATATGTTGACAATAAAATGTCAAGTGAAGTGACAAGAGCTGACAAAGAATATTCTAAAAAGACTCATACACATACCATTGCAAATATTGCAAACTTACAAGAAACCTTAAACAGTAAAAGTGCCGTTGGACATACACATACCATTGCAAATATTACAAACTTACAAGAAACCTTAAACAGGAAAAGTGACGTTGGACATACACATACCATTGCAAATATTACAAACTTACAAGAAACCTTAAACAGGAAAAGTGACGTTGGACATACACATACATCTTCTGAAATAACAGACTTAAACGTTAGCCTTGAAAAGAAGGCAGATAAGAACCATACACACGATTTCTTCGCAACTGTTGGTATAGAAAATATTGCAGGAACGGTTGAAGAAACTGGTGGGGATGTATTAAATTGGAAACCTCCTAACTTTCCACAAGGTTTAACATCGGAGGATGACATAACGACGATGAAATACACTAGATGTAGAAATGTCTATGTCATGGAGGATGAAAACAAAGTTAAATTCACTGCTCAAGATTTATATGATAAAAAGCTGACAAAACATATGTTAACGATGAGTTAGATAAAAAAGCTGACAAAACATATGTTAACGATGAGTTAGATAAGAAAGCTGACAAAACAGAGCTTCAAACATTAAAGATTGAAATACTTCAAACAGTATATCCTATAGGTTCTATTTACACGTCAATGAACTCTACCAGACCAGAAGTAGTACTTGGTTTTGGAACTTGGACTCAAATAGTCGACAGGTTTTTGTATTGTGCAAACTCTTCAAAGGAAACAGGTGGAAGTAAAACGATTTCAGGTGAAAACTTACCTGCGCACAGTCACTACATAGATTTAAGTACATCTCAAGCAGGTTGGCATAAGCATAGATATTGGGATTGGTCATCAATGACAAAAGGTAAAGGATATGATGTTAAAGACAGCGTTAAGTTTGCTATAGATTGTTACTGGAGTAACACTGAGGGAGGAGGAAACCATATACATCGCGTTTCAGGGTATACGCAAACAACGGGACAAAGTAAAGACTACATGCCACCTTACATGACAGTTTACGCATGGTATAGAATTGCTTAGTCGTCATTTTCAACTTCTTTAGCATATTCGTCAGGAGTTGTCTTATATTTGTTAGGAACTGTCTTTGAAAGTATACCACCTTGAACTTTGACAAGTTTGAAACGAGGTCTGACAATAGTAGTTTTATCTTCTGCTTGCAGTCTGTACATTTTGCCATGTTTGCCTAAAACTTCATAATATTCTCTTGTATACTTTCTTCTATTTTTACGAACACGAACGTGAGTACCTGTCGAGTTCCCATTGTTGTCATAGTCAATAGTATTTTCATATGGGTCGCGTTTAGGTATTTCTATTTTTACTTTGTCGCCTTTCTTAAGTTTGAAGCCCGGCATTCTTTCTTGTTTGTCCCTTTTGACTAAACTATTAAATATATAGTCTTTCTCTAAGTCAGGGTTGTTTTTCATTTCTTCGGGGGAATGGTTTCCCAAACCTTTTTGTTTACGGGTATTGTAAATATTTAAAACTTGTCTCATCTTTGCCATGGAGAAATGTCTATATTTGTCGTCATATGACATTTCATCTACCTCACCACCTTGTGGTTGATTTAAGTCTCTTAAGATTTTTATACAACTGTCAATGACACCAAGAGCAGAATGGTTTTGGTCGACAATGAAATATTGGTTTACATTTTTTGAACGCAGATAGTTTTTAATATCGTCTGATTTGAAAGAACTTTCACAGTCAGATGTCAGTTTTGTTGGATGGTATTTGTCAACGAAGATTGTCAAAGCAGTTTTCACATCTAAAATATTTTTGGACCATAATGGTATGGCTTCACAGTATCTTGTGTTTTGACCAACAAATATTAGCCAGTATGGTGGTCCATCTTCTCTATACCTCGGAATGTTTTCCAAGATATCCATAAACCAAGCATTTGGTGTTGAACTAAAGATTTTTACCATGAGTGCTTTCTTTGTCGCTTTAGAAACATACGGGTCCTTGTTTGAATTCGTCATTTTTAACCCATAAGAAATGGGTTTATTTGGTGCATTAGCAGGAGTCACATCTAGATTTTTGCCCGCAGTGGGAACAATAGCCAGAGGTGCATTTGGAATTGGAAGGAAGATTTTGAGTACATTAGGTATACTGAAAGAGAAAGCGCAACCTATTATACAAACTGTACAGAAAGGTTGGGATGTAGCACGAGATGCAGCAAATCTTATTCCAAATCCTGAAACAAGAGGAAAAGTTCAAGGATGGATGGACAATGTAGGAAGACAAGCAGGAAACTACTATAACAAAGCAAATGACTACTATAACCAAGCAGGGCACTATATGGACCAAGGTGAAAGATTCTTTAACAGAGGATATAACCATGCACAACAGTGGGTAAACAACAACCAACCTCAACCACCTCAAACTTGGGGAATGTAAAGTTTTTTACTGAGATGAAATGAACAATACAGCATTGAGACAAATGGGCTCAAGATGGATTTGTCGGCTTCCAGCAGTTACACAACCACGTGTTTGTCAAGTTCTTCCTATACCTCAGGAAGTTTTAGACCGACTTAAAAAACCTAAACAACCAGTTGAAAACAAAACAAACTAAAATTTTTTACTGAGATGAAATGACCGAAGAAGTTGAAACGGTAGATTTGACACCACAAACAAAAAGTTCAGAACCATTGTCAAAACCTGTCAAAGAACTTACAGATGAAGAGAAAAATTCAATAATAGAAAGTGCCAGGTCTGGAAATACAAACTCTAACTACAAAGTCACTTTTCATAGAAATGGAACGGCTAGTATCTCAAAAAAGAAACAGACTCTCACAAATAAAATATTGAAGTCTGAAGGAGCTTTCGAGACAACAGATGGAAAAGTTTACTTCACTGACCAACAGTTCATTATAGAACATCTCATTGACTTAGAGTCGAAATATTCTAAACTTTACAACAAACACAAAAAGTTGAAAGGAAAACAGAAACAGATGGCATATGACATTTATGAAGATACTAACGACACAACCATACCTGCAAGTGAGGTAAAGTCAGATGAACCGAAAAGTGACGAAAAACAGATAGAAGAAGGGGAGCCAAAAACTGAAGAAAAACCAAAACCAAAGTTTAGTTTCAATACTAAACCAAGTCAACCTTCATTAGCTGGTATGGGTTGGCGTCAAAGGCTTATGATAGCAGGTGGCTATGTTAAGTAAAGAAAAAACATTTTTTATTTTTATTTGAAATGTACGCTGAGTCTGTCGCAAAAGACCGTTGGGAAGACATAGATGAAGAAGTCTTAACAAAAACATTGACGATGAAGTTCATGAGAAATTAGATGAAGAAAGTTCATGAGAAATTAGATGAAGAAGTCTCAACAAAAACATAGACAAGAAAGTTCATGAGAAATTAGATGAGAAATATGAAATGGCATACCATTTAAAATAAAACATTTTTTAAAAAAAACATTTTTTTATTTTATTTGAAATGTACGCTGAGTTTGTTGGAACAGACCGTTGGGAAACTTGTTTGTTAGATGAGAAATATGAAATTCACTGTTGTGAGTCATTTGAAGTCAGAAAAAAAGAGACAAAAAGAGTTTTAAGCGAATGGGAGCGAAATGACGGATATACTACTATGAAGATGAGTGGGAAAAGCTATCTTAAACATATTGTCATTGCAACTCATTTTATACCGAACCCTAACAATTTACCTTTTGTAGACCATATAAACCATATAAGAAACGACAATAGACTTGAAAACTTACGTTGGGTTACTTGTTCTGAAAACAATAAGAACAAAGGTAAAATTGGAGATATTGTATTCGAATTTGTCGACGAACTAGAAGATGAAACAATTGAAATTACAGACTATGGCAAACATACGTTTGAGTTTTACTACTATAGCGAAGAACAAGACTCTTTCTACTTTTATACCGGCGTAAACTATAGGAAATTACAAGTATGTTTTACTAAGGCAGGCTATGCTTATGTAAACACTAGAGATACAGATGGAAAATGCGTTCATATACGTCTTAACAAATTCAAGAAGCTATATGGCATACCATTTTAAAACAGTATATTTTTTTTATTTTTATAAAAATGCCCCCGTATAGAATAGATAGAAAATCTGCTAGAATAAAAGCAGAGTTAGAAAGATATGGCTGGAAAGTTTCGAAGAAGTTTAAATATAGGAAGGGAAGACCCATAAAAGTCTATGACAAACTGGCTGGTCTTCGCTATGAAATGGACTTAGAAACAGCACGCACAAATTATCCAAACAGACTTGAGAGGTTAGAAGAAGAACGTCTTATGAACATGCCTTTCGATGTTACTGAGCCACAGGTTGAAGGACACGACGGCTTTGCCAGGTTCTACTGGAAACATGACAAACAATTGTATCCTTTGAGGAGGAAAAAAGGAAAAGGTGAAGACGCACATGCCCCCATGGAAAGAACAAGATATGCATATGAAAAGTACCGTGAAGTTAGAAGTCAAATTACATCTGGTAGAACCTTTACAGTAAACTTTGAAGAAGGAAAGAACAAAGAAGGCTTCATGGGTGTACTTGCTGCCATACAAGACGGAAATAAGAAAGGATACAATCTCAGACTAACCGTAACAGATTTAGATGGTCATATATACTACTCACATGGCAATGAACAAACAGCCGCACAACTTCTTGACGCTTTCAAGACTACAAAGAGAGAACAAATGTTTGACTCCGACTCAGATATTTTGAATGCAATTGAAGGAATTGCAAGCGTGAAGTTCGAATGGTATCAACCCAACCCTCAAGCAGTCAGACAACATGCTGGGTATTTCCCGTTCATAAACAAGTCTGACATTGACTTAACAAGGTATGGAATTTACAATTCAATTGAAAAAATTGTCAATGAACCTTGTATTCTTACATGTCTCAGGAACTCTAATCTTGTTACAGATGAGAAAATGAAGTATCTTGAGTCATGTGTGAAGACAAGGTACATTCTCAGAAGTCAATTGACAAAGATTGCACCGTTGGCAAATGTGAATATCCGAGTCAACATACCGACTGAGAAAGGTTCTTCACATGACGACTATGTTGTTGACAAAGACTTACCATGGTTGAAGATTGTAATTGTCCACAACCACTTCATGTTGAACGAAAGTCTTACAAACCCATTGTTCGGAAAAGGTAAGTGCAACATTGTCAGAGCTGTTAACATTCTTTTCGAGAAAGGCTTGTTGGAACCAATTCCAGATGACAAGCTGACAGAAACTTTTGTACCAAAAGACGAAACAAACTTTTCATTGTTAGTGAGACCAAAAGTTGTTCCAGACAAAGTTATAGCACAAAAGAAGTACACAGCTCCAAAAGGAGTTGGATTGTTCGGATACCAACCTGAACCAGAAGAACTTCCAATGAGGTTGCAAGAACTTCAAGATGCTATAAACAAACTTCCATTGAGAAATCCAATCGACGTCAAATTGTATTGGAGAGCATCTGAGTTAGCTCAGAAGGTTTTATATGAAACAGGTTGCTTTGACGATGTTTATGAGATAACAGGCGAGGTTTCTCAGAAGATAAGAGACTCACTTGAATTTCCACGAACTGGGCCGATTGGATGCGACAAGTTCGACTCATACGAAAAAATATACTATGTCGACCTTAACGCTGCGTACATGAGGTTCGTCCAATATATCCCAACTGGAATTCCAAACGAAGACGGCGAGTTCCCGGGAAGGAACTATACAGTTGGAAAAGTCATACAACAACTCTATGATATTAGGAAAGCTTCAAACCCCAAACTTGCAATGACACTCAAATTGCTTATGAATTCGACATGGGGGTATTCCATTAAAAAACCTCAAAAGATGAAGAGTAAACACTATGAGAAGGTCGACAACTTTGTTGAAAGGTTCTCCCCTTTTGTTTTGAAATACGAATTTACTCAAGGTCAAGGTGGCTTAGTAACCACAGTAAAACCTATTGTCGAACATTGGTCTTATCCTCAGTTCGCAAAGGCAGTCCTTGACAACTACAACAAATTTTTCTCAGAGGTTAAATCCAAAGTTGTGGTTTACTATGAGAACATCGATGCACTCATGACGAACGAAGAAGGATACAACAAACTCATTGAAATGGGAATGGTCGGTGAGAAGATGGGCCTTTTTAAGCTAGACAAGGTATTTTCCGAAGTTCATGTTCTCTCCAAGCGTAAGTACTGGGCCGTACTTGAAGACGGCACAGAAATAAAACATTGCATGAAATAAAACATTGCATACCATTTTAAAACATTTTTAAAACAGTATATTTTTACATATATTAAATGCTTCAGGTTGAAAAACAAAGAACAAAAGTAGCAGATACAAAACCGTTAGACTATATCTTTACAAACGCTGGTAGGACTATATCAGATGAAGAAATTTCATCCCGATCTTACAGGTTTGACTATCCAGTTCGTTGGCTTCAAAGTCCTTCAGATGCAAAGGCAATAGGATTTAGAAGAGTTTTGTTTTCAAATAGAACTAACGCGTTTATGTTTGCAGTATATTTTCACGGTCAGTATAAAGGTTCTGACGGTCTAATAGAAAAATTTGACGAAATGAAAATCTTTACAATTCGTTCAGACGAAAGTCTTGAAAAAACTCTAAATGACTTTCAAACTCAAATAAACAAATACTACTGGGAATTTCAAGAAAAATACCACTCTTTACTAAATGGAACATACTATCTAAAGCTAGAATACGACAAGATGAACTCCACAGTTTCATTTCAAAAGATTGAAATTAACCCTCCAAGAGATACAGAGTTTTTATATTGGGGGGTGGACAAACGTTCTTGGGCGCAATTTCTTCGGTTACTAAACCAGAACGAACCATTACCACCAGATGGTCCATTTAAATTTATACTCCCGCCAACAGATTTGACAGTTTATAGAAACGTGTTCGATCCTCAAAATGTCATGTGTCATGCAAGTTTCAGTTCAAGCAACAACAGTTTTCTTTGTATCGGTAAGGACTTTTATGACTTTGCTTCTAAATTCTACGAACCACCTAGTAACAGTTTCTCTGACTTTCAAGTCTGGTTCACAACAAACGGTGTGCAGCATATAATACCATTGTACTATGACTTTTATCTCGAATTGTCTTTCATATACAACTACGGAAAAGTGCTGAAAAAGTATTGAAAAATATATTTTAGGTGGAACCAGGTCACTCGGTCACTCGGTCACTCGGTCATTTTAACTTCTCTGAAAAAGTGTGACAACATGACATTTAGACAACAACACAGGAAATAGATTTCATCATCTAATTTCTCATGAATTTCATCGTAAATGTTTTGTATAAAAAGCACCCCGCGGAAAACAGCGGGGTGGTATATTCTTCACGAAATGCTTGTTTTGTCATGACTTCTTCTTCGTAAATGTTTTGTATAAAAAGCACCCCGCGGAAAACAGCGGGGTGGTATATTCTTCACGAAATGCTTGTTTTGAGGTCGAGCCATTTTTGGCTCCACCGTAGAAAACACACAAAACTCTTGAATTCGGCAAAAATATATTTTAGTTTTTTTTTAAAAAATATTTTTTATTTTTATTGTAAGAACATGTCAGCAACAACAGCACCAAACTCGTTAGTCATGAACCCAACTTCAATGTTAGTAGAGATGAAAAGCTTCATTCCTTCTTCATATACTTTCGAAACAGAAATCCAGAAGATAAAGCAAGAACTTCTCCAAGGAGATTTAGACTGTAGTGCGAAAGATGAAACAAATGAACAGTATCTTTATGAAATGCAGGATATTATTGACCATCTACCTAAAATTCCTGAAATACAACAACAAAAGCTCACTATTCCTGAATTCGATGAAATAGAAGTGAAACCAACTGACTCAGTAGAAATAAAGAAGTTCATACGTAATGTAAACTATGAGTTTCTTGGATTTCATTGCAACCACAAAGACTGCGATATGGTATATTTCATTGACATATATAAATCGGAGGAGTTTAAGACCTACGACAACTTTGTTTCGTTAGTTGCAAAATGTGTATGGCAGATAAGAGATAAAGATAAAAGAGGTAAAGTATGGAATGAACAGATAAAACCCGCAACTTTTGAGTTAAAGAAAACCATTTACGCCTTAGTCGTACTTGCAGGTTTTATTTCAATGTACAATGCTAAAATGAACCCACAATGTTCAAAATGTAAAGCAGCAATGAAGAAATATAACTACTCCGTCAAAGAGATAGAACGTATGCGAAACGACTATGCTGACTTAAAGAAAGAAGCAGAGAAACCAGCAGAAGATAAAATGGACATGTTGACATTTCTGAACAAAAACTATCCAACTGCTAACGATTTCCTTCTATCTGATGTCAAGAAGAAGTACAAAGAAACTTTCGGCATTGTTAAAACATTCGATGTACTAAAAGAAGAAATAGAAGCTACAAAACTGTTTAAAGTCATGAACCATCACAACATATACCATGTAAAACGCTTGTGAAACTTTATGGTAGAAATATATTTTTGTCTGATTTACGCTCATTGACGAAGAAGTCTATTTCCTGTGTTGTTGTCAAAATGTCATGTTGTCACACTTTTTCAGAGAAGTTCATTTGACCGAGGGACCGAGGGACCGAGGGACCTGGTTAGATCTAAAATATATTTTTGCTGAGTAAAATGACCAAATTTCATGAATTTCCTCATATGTTTGCTACCCCGACTTTTTTCGGCCTTGCATAAAACTCTATGAAATCATGAAAAAATGACCAAATTTCATGATATAACTGTATTTTTTTGACGAAGTGAACTTTTACTCTTCGTAAAAAAAATCCCTGAAATCATGAAAAAATGACCAAATTTCATGATATAACTGTATTTTTTTGACGAAGAGAACTTTTACACTTCGTAAAAAAATCCCTGAAATCGTGAAAAAATGACCAAATTTCATGATATAACTGTATTTTTTTGACGAAGTGAACTTTTACTCTTCATAAAAAACTCATGAAAGTCTCAACAAAACATATACGAAGAAGTCTATTTCCTGTGTTGTTGTCAAAATGTCATGTTGTCACACTTTTTCAGAGAAGTTCATTTGACCGAGGGACCGAGGGACCGAGGGACCTGGTTAGATCTAAAATATATTTTTGCTGAAAAAATGACCAAATTTCATGAATTTCCTCATATGTTTGCTACCCTAGGAAAATCGAGGATAGAGATTCCGTACGAAAATCGTAAAAAAAACTCATGAAAATCGTGAAAAAATGCTACCCCGACTTTTACAGGGGTTGCCTAAAACTCATGAAAATCGTAAAAAAACTCTATGAAATCATATCTTTTATACAAGATAGAAAAAATAAAATTAACGCTAGTTTTTTTAAAATATTTTTTTTTATTTTGTATGTAAGAACAGGAAATGACAAGCACTGAGTTTGAAACAGTTAAAAAGATAGACAATGAGACCAAGGTGGTTAGAATAGGTGATTTAAACGTAAGATACTCAAAGAAATACAACAAATATTCTTTGTCAGACATTTTAACACTATCTGGAAAGAAAGCACACGACTGGGTTAGAATTGCTTCTACTCAGAAAATTTTGACAAGAAATCCTGAGCTTATGATATCGGTAAGATTCTATGGAACTACAGCATATCTCATCGACAAAAGTCTTATACCACTAGTTTTGTTATGGATTGACCCAGTTGTTGGATATAATTTCATAACATATGGTTCATTCGATACGGAACGTTGCAGTGAAGGCTTACTTTACATCGTTCAGAAACCGAAGGACTTCAATACAAAGAGATATAAGATAGGAAGAACATTTAATATAAGTAGTAGATATGACTCTACAGTCAATAGAGTTAAGGTTGTGTTTGTTAACGATATGAGAGCTGCTGAAACAGAACTGCTTGAAGTTTTTGAGAAAAGGTATGGTGCTCCCACGAAAGGTAAAGAAACGTTTGAAGTAGATGAGATCGACAAAGCTATAAAATTATTTGACGAAGTTGCTGAAAAATACATGTAAAGCGTTTATTTTTGGTCTTTTATACAAGATAGAAAATAACGCTAATTTTATTTTTATTTTATTTTTTATTTTGTATGTAAGAACAGAAATGACAACATCAGAGAACACAACAACTGCTATCGTTCATGAAGCCATAGATGAAGAATACGAGTGGGTTCAGTTTAACAAACAGTTACGTCTCATTCGTTCGGTCAAAGATGACATGTACCAAATGCAAAGTATTTTGACAGCATGTTTTGCTCCAGATACCAAGAAACCACAAGACTGGTTTGAATTAAATAGCACTCATGAACTCCTCAGTGAGTTTGAACATGTAGAACTTAAAAAGATGTACCAAGACAGACAAAACTTACCATCGCATCTAAAAGGTATATATGTTCATAAGTTCCTAGCTAGTTCAATAGCAATGTGGGCTTCACCTCGTTATGCAATCTACATACTTATGCTACTTGACGAACTTTGTACAAAGCAGAGAGAAGATATGATGAAAGAAGACAAAAACATACAGAAAAGAATACCACGTTCGGTACCAAAAGGAAAGGAAAAGAACTATAAGTATATGATTTACACTGAAGAGATGGAAAATGAAGAAGACAGAGATATGGTTATGTTGCATTTAGTCAGAAGAAACAACAAAAGCTTTTACGACCTTGCTAAGATTTACAAATCTGACAGAAATTGGTTCTATCGCGAAAACTTACCGATTTCAATGACACCAAATGAAGATGTTAAACAGATAGTTCAAGATACGTTACCTCAAACACACTATGATATGAAAGGTTGTACAATACTTACATTCAAAGAAGATTTACCGCTACTGAAAGAAAAAATAACAGAGTATTTTGACAACTTCAAAGAGGAAGAGTAAATGAACCATTTATTTTTCAAGCTTGACACCAAAGATGGCTCAGGTAGCTCTAGATGGTAAATTGTCTTGTCAAATCCTTCTGGCATTCCGAGTCCTTCCTTCTGGCATTCCGAGTCCTTCCTTCCGACAGAAAAAGTTTTTCCTTCTGGCATTCCGAGTCCTTCCTTCCGACAGGAAAAGTTTTTCTTTCCGACAGGAAAAGTCCTTCCTTCCGACAGGAAAAGTCCTTCCTTCCGACAGGAAAAGTTTTTCTTTCCGACAGGAAAAGTTTTTCTTTCCGACAGGAAAAATTTTTTCTGTTGTCCGTCCGTAAACCATTCAAATTTTCGAAAATTGAGAACTTTTTGGCCGACCTTCAGGAAAAATTTTTCTTTCCTTCAGGAAAAATTTTTCTTTCCTTCAGGAAAAATTTTTCTTTCCGACAGGAAAAGTTTTTCTTTCCGACAGGAAAAGTCCTTCCTTCCGACAGGAAAAGTTTTTCTTTCCGACAGGAAAAGTCCTTCCTTCCGACAGGACACAAACGAATGTCCGACGTACCACCAACCGAGTCCATTCCAAAGCCAGAAGAACCGACAGCCCCAGCACCACAACAGACTAAGACTCAAACACTTACATTTTTACGCTTGACTTTTTACAATTTGAACTTTGTTCGCGTAGATGTGAATTCTGAAAGAAGTATGAGGGTCTTGTATGACTTTGTACTCCCCATAGTTCATATCTGTCAAACTTACCTGCCATGGACTCTTTCATAAGTTCCATGAAATCGTCTTCGGACAATCCGGGGAAAAGTATGATATCAGTAAGTATTCTCTTTACATCCTTACTTAAACTCTTGGCTGTCTGTACACAAATGACAACAGAGATGTTAAAGTGTCTGAGCTTCTTAAGAATTCGACACATGTCTTGTTCTCTGTTCTTTAACAAAGGATGAGAAGCAAAGTCATCTAAGATAAGAAGACATCTATGAGGGTAAGTCTTCCAATCGTAAGATTGCAATTTCTTCGAAAGTACTCAATCTCTTTCTGTTTGTTTCTGAAGTGTTTCTTCTCTAATATTCTCTGCATTTCCTCATTTGGGTCTTTAAACTTAGAATTGACATACTCATTTATAGCATTGTACTTCAAAACTCTTCTTTGGTACTTCTTTATCCAATCTAACAACTCAGAGTCTTTTATACATACTAACTTAGACTTTTTTATAATATCTTTGAACGAATTGACGGTTTGGTCAAATTGACCCGAAGTACTACAAATGACACTAACTCATAGAATGGGTTCTTCTCATCTAGTTCTTGTTGTTGTGCAGCCATTTTAAGATAAGTGAAAGTCTTACCCGACCCAGGTGGTGCGATTAGACCTGTTATACCATTCTGAGCAAATAAGAACTTGTCATGTATGGGTTTTATCTGAGCATTTTCCAACTTCCTCTTGTTCTTGTTTAAAACATTCTCAAATTTCTTGTCAATGTCAGCAAACTTTTTTTCTAACATATTTTTAGAAAAATTAAAATTTTTATCTTTTAGGAAATGTCTAGCGATTTCGCTATCTATATTCGAGACAAGCTTTTCGACAGCAAAACATCTGTCGACCATAAAATCTTACATAGTGTAAACAAGAAAGGTGAATTTGTTCTAAAGTTCTGTTTCTGGGAATATGACAAGAACCATAAAACCTTAAGCAGAGAGTCTTAAAATTTGTCAATGACAGACTTGTTGACAGAGACGACGCCTCTTGGAGAGATGAAGTCCAACAAAACTTCTTAGAATGCAAAGAAGACACATGCGCTGTTCTTGAAAATGAAATAGAAGACAGAATAGAAGAGCTATTAAAGGACAAAGAACTTTTACAAAAATATGGTTCTGAGAAGTTTGACATAACTCCACCAGAGAAGAAGAAGAGAGAAAAGAAAGAAAAGAAAGTAGAAGAAGAGAAGAAAGAACCAGAGCCAGAGAAGGGGAGATATGACATGTAAAAATAAAATTTTATTTTTAGAACATTTCTGGGTCAATGTCAATGTTCTCTTCCTCTTTAGGAGCAAACACTGGCTTAGACTCTAAAATCTTTTTACCCAATTTACCTTGAACTTCTACAACTTTAGACTCATAATATTCATAGTCGTCTGCTTTCTTTGGTTCATAAGGTATAACAAGTTTGTATGCTTTGCCTTCTTTAAGGTTTGAAAACCTTCTGTCAAAACTTTCTTTGACTGTTAACAAACCTTCTATGTCTAAGTCTTCAAATTTCGCACCATTTTTAGTCACAATAGCAAACTTAACTGGTTCGATGTTCCAAACTTTGTCAAATGTAGACTTTTCAAAATGGTAGAAGTAAACATTCAAATATGTGAATGGGTCTAGTTCTTCTTTAAGTCCTGACATGTACTTGTTGACTGAGATGAATTTCGTCATCTTTTCTATCGGATAAAAAAAATATTTTTTTTAAAATTTACTCAGAAAAATTTTTCTTTGTATATACACCATTCTGTATGTCTAAAAGACTTTTGACATTTGCCAAGAATGTTCGTTTAGACGCTGTCATATAACCATACTCTTGACAATACTGTTTATACGAATCGTACAATGACCTTTCATCTAAACACTCAAAGTCAGTTTCATCTATGAACAGTTCATATACACTCTTGTTTGCTTCTAACAATGTTTGTCTCTCTTCGGTATGTGGAATTTGTCTTGGATTGAACTTGAAATATCTAATGTCATGAAATATGAGAACAAGTGGTTGTAAAAGTCAGATGTTAAAGTTTCTGCTAAGTCGTCAAAATATTCTGTATCTTGCATATGAGCTTCTGACGTTCTGACAACTACATATCTTCTGTCAGAACTTTCTAACTTCATCGGAACGGCGTTGTTTGAAACCATGACGAAATTTGCAACATTTTCACAAACTCTTTGGTCTTTATATTTCTTTCAACAACTCCAACTTTGTCTGTTATAAGACTCTTCAAAGCATCCGAGTTTAAAACCTTTGTTGTATCTATACTTTGAAGTTCGTTACATACTATAAGTTTCATATTCTCTATTGAAGAGTTAAATTTACCGCAGATGTTTTCTAAGTTTGTCATATTCGGGTTCGAATAGCCCTCTAACAGTTTGCATAAGATATCTGTAAAGAAAGTGTTCTTACCTGTTCCTTGTTTTCCAATTATAATGAGAGCAGTTTCATTTTTAGCACTTGGATGTTGTAAGATGTTTGCAAACCAACATAAGATATACTCATAGACTCTTTCGTTTCCATTGCATATAATTTCTTTGACATGGTCTAACCAAGCTTCTATAATTTTCTTTCCATTCTACTTGTTCATATTTATATCCAGTGAAGATAGAATAGAAGTTTGGAGAAGGTGTATAGAACTTTATACCACGAACTGAAAAATCTTCTAACTTTGACAATAAGATATCCCAAGCATCTAACATCTTCATACCAACTTGTACGACTTTTATTTTCTTAAGTTTCTGTTTACATTCTTGTTCTGAAACTATTGTCGCTCTTGGTTTGTTAAAGACTACATCCCATTCTTTCATGACATAACATTCTGGGGCAGAGTCGACATAAATGACTAAACGTTTCAAATTCTCGACTGCTTTGTTATAGTCTCTAAATGGACACATATTTCTGAACGCTTGGAAGTCATAAAAATCTGAAACGTCTATTCTGTACATTTTTTATAAAAATAAAAAAAAATATTTTTTTTATTCTTGAGCTATTTGTTGTTGCATTTGTTCCATTTGTTGCATTTGTTGTTCTTGAGCTATTTGTTGTTGAAGTTGTTCTTGTAGTACAATACTTTCACCAGTTGCATCTTCCAATTCGAAACTTTCTGCCGTCATTGACAAATACATAGGACATAAAAGTTTTACAGGAACAAAGTTTGCGTCAACTAAGGTTAAGTTTATGTTTGCTAAAGTGTTTGAGTTTACTAAAGCTGAAAACTCTGCATTCGAATGAACAATAGGCAAACCAGCAGAGAAAGTGTTGTTTATACGCATGAGTATCTTTTGGTCATAGTAGTTTCTGTCGACATTCGAATAGCACTTTGAACCTAAGTTTGAAACAATATATAAAATAGGTGTACTTAAAGTCAATGGAACAGACATTCCTTGTATGACACCTTTTCCTGTTATAGGAAACTGTTGGTAGTAAAAACCAGATATAAGTTTTGTATTATAGCTCATATCGTTTATACTAAACTCAGTCGGACATCCAAACATAATGAAACCTGCTCTAGTTGCAGCACATGTTACATCCGTCCTTAAAGTATTAAATAAGTCAACAAAACCTGTTGGTGGTATATCTGAGTAAGTATCTTCAAAGGAGTATTTTTTACCATTCACAACAAAAATCTTCTGGTGTCAAAAGAGCAAAACAGGCTTTAGTCGTCATCGTGTTTAAGGTCAGTTTACAATATCGTCCTTGAGGACTTTGTAAGTTTGTTGTTATAGAATTATATGACTCAGGGTTTTTAGTCGTAATAGTATAAAACTATGTCTTCTGCCATTTACATATATTTAAAAGTTTTTCTGAAAGTGGAGAAGAACTTCATCTAAACTTTCACATGGCGTTTCTTGAAGTTCTCTGTCTAAGAAGTTCAAATATTTTGTAAAGACATAGAACTTTCCTTTGTCTACACGAACAAACAAAACAGGGTCTTTCATATCGTTCAAAAAGTGTGTAAAGTCCTTTACATGAAATAAAGTCTATATTGTTTTTCTTCAAACATCTTTCAAGAAGTTTTGACATTTTTACTTAGCAAACAAACTTTAATGAAATGTTGTGGTCGTCAAATATTTTTATGACGTCTGGGAAACTATATTTTAAGTTCAACGTTTCACCTCCTTTCATAACGTAGATCTTGTCAATGACATTGTATGAAACACCACAGCAAGCAATGTCGGGTTCTATTTCTTTGATGTTTATATCGTCTGCCTCTGTCAAAAGTTTCAATAGTTCTTTCAAAATTTCATGAGGTGCGATGACATATGAGTTCACTTTTACAGGGTTGTGCTCAACCAAGTTTAACATTATACCCAAAGCTTGACAAATCTTCTCCTGAGTTTTAAGTTTTCTTTAAGTTGTTGGTAGTCATTTCGAATATCTGCAACAGAACTTAAGTCTCTGCTAACTTCAGGATATGTTGGTTGTTCTTTTACAGGAACTATTGTTATACCATCTTCGTCTTCGTATGGTTTCCCCACTTCAACATCTCTTTCTTTGACATTGACAACAACACTTTGACTGTTTGTTTGAGTTGGTGAATTTAACTTCACATCTGCCACCGCCATTAAACCTTTTGAAACACTTACGCTTCTATTTTTCGGAAATGACATTTTACTTAGAATAAAAAGATGGACGTATTTGAGTATCTCTTCGAATTGAAGCAAACAAAGTTTACACACACAAACAATACAAGTTCATTGACAGAGTAGTTCTTTACACAAACAATGGAAAATGTTATAGAATAGCAGTCTTTGCTGAACCAAAATATTTTCATAAAGCAAAGAAAGTTGGTATAACCGAGATGGTGAAAGTTCTTGACGTTGACAAAAATATAGCAACAAAACTGACCGATATTTCTAAAGGTAAGTTTTTAATACAATACTATGTCAAAACTGGCGTACTGTCAATATTTGACGGAGAGAAGTCAGTTCAAGAACAACTTACTGACCTGCTGCCAAAATCTGCTCGATGGAAGCTGTCGTTATGCCAATCTGAGGAGCCCCAGCAGGTTTCATCGAACGAATCTTCAAAAGAGCATCTTCCGTGAAAAGTGCTATTGGTTTTGTAAACTTCTTGCTTTCAATTCATCTGGACCGTCTCTGTCACCAGTATATTGTATTTGAACTGTACCAACAGTTGAAATACCACCCATAAAGTCTTCTGAGTCAGCAAATGGAATGCCAATCCAAAAGTTTGAACGGTCTCCATTTGTATATTGAGTTTTTTGAGCTCCTGTATGAGTCCATACTTTCACATATGGCATAATAGAACTTTGCATTTCAGGGTTAATGGTTGTTGTGAAGTTGTTGTTAAAGTTCATAGCATCTAATGTCAAGTTGTATGACCTCATATCCTCAACTGTAGAATATTCTTCTCTTGGATAGTATTTGCCATCTATGTTTATATGATATTTAATACCGGGGTTGTAGAAACAAGAATAGTCATTTATAGTTCGTCTGAACAGTACAAACATAGTATCTGCATGTTTCATTGCAGTTGTTAAAGGCAATATCTGTTCTTGCACCTGGGTCAGCACTTTGGTTTTCCAACTTCACCTGCAAAGTCTTTGACAGATATTTGGTGTATAGGGAACATAAGTGGAACTGCAATATATTTGGCAGCTAAAGCATTTGAAATATCTGGGTCCAACATATAGACTGCAAGTCTGCTTTCTATTCTCTTGCATTCAAACTTTTCGCATGTGAACTTAACTGGTCCCAAGCAGTTCCAGCAGCATTGAAATAATAGTTTACTTCAGTGTTGAGGTTTGAGAAACCAAAGTCTAAGTCAACTTTGTCTTTGCAAAAGTCGGCGAATGACATTTTATTTGTTCCCACTACTTCTGTAAGAGTGAATGGGTCTTGTGTTGGTGCAATGACTAAGTTATTTTTGCTTGGAGTAAGTTCAATAGAAATTTTTCCTGCCCAGTTTGGCAAGTATCTTAAAAACCTGAAGATGAGGAAAGATGACAAAGGAACTCTAAGTTTCAATTTTACTTTGGTTACTGCTGCTGCAGTTTGTCCAGAAAGGTTAACATAAACTCCTGGAACGTTAGGGTCAAGTCTTCTTATTTTTCAATAGTTGCATACTGGTTGTTTGTTCTCTAGCTTGTGGTTGTACTGAGTTTCTCAAAGCGAACCATTCATAGTTTGCCCATGTTACTGTTTGAACTAAGTCAGAGTTAGAATATATCTTATATCCCATGAAAACTTCTGGAGCATATTGGTATCCGACATAGAAAATTCCATTGCAACCTTTCTTGTCAGACAACTTGGCAGAAGGTTTTATTTCAATGTCTTGTTCCACGTATAAGAAAGAGTTGTCAATAGAAATTATATGAAACTGTCGCAAGCAATATTACTGTTGTTGAAGAACCTTCTCCAAACTCACTACGTTTCCATAAGAAACAGCAGTTGTATATTGTAAGTTCCAGGAACTATTTTCTGACCTTCTAATGGCATTGTCGCATTCGTTATACCATTCGGAAACATTTCCATTCATGGCATCCAAAACTGTTGGCGTTATATTCTGAGCGGCGTACATTTCATATGGGTAAAAATATAGAATAGTTTGGTTTTATATGTCATAATAGAAACCCACGTGGACCAAGCTTTACTTTCTTCCTGACTGAGTTTTTAACTCTTCTTTTTCCTTCATTGCACTACTTTCACTAGATGAAGTTCTTCTCACTACTTTCACTTTGTTTACTCTCTCTTCTTCGCTTTGGTAACTTGCCCTCTGCTTTCAAGTTGTTGCATCTTTGCCTCATGTTCACCTAGTATGTTGTAAATTTCCCATGTCCTTTTTGCCTTTGGGCTCTGGTCGCCCATCTCAGGTAACCTATATCCTAGAAAGAGTTTGTCATAGTTTGTATTTGAGTCTTCGTATTGTTTGCATGACTCTTTCCTGAGTTTCCGGTTCAAGCTCTTCAAACAGAGTTGTCCATATGGAATAAGCTCGTTTCCAAATATATGTTTTTTGTAGCCATTCTGGTTTTCTTTCCATGTTACCAACAATATCTTTTGTGAATGGGAAAAGCTTTTACCAATGTTTCAGTCTTGCGTCGTTTATTTCTGTAGTTGGTTTTATTTTGTCAAGGAACATGTTTTTCAATACTAACATTTCATTTGGTACTGTCCATTTGAGTTTTCTTAAATATTCATCCCTTCTCGGTTCATTGTCTGCAAAGTAAGTTTTTTATGACATTTTGTAAACTTTCGTTTGCAAGGTCATGTACAATAGGTTCTCTTCCTTCTCTATCCCTAACTTTCTTTCTAAACTCTTCACCAAATATACCATCTCTATGGTTCTGTGTAGTTCTTTGAGATAAATGTTCTAGAACGTCAGGTGTTATATTTTCCATCAGCCATGTTCATTTCATACTGGTCCAAAATATCTGCATGTTTCATATCTTTCAATGGCATTAAAGCCGCGCTTAAAATACCAGCTATATCTGGTTCACCCATTGACTTCCATTGCGTCTACAACTTCTTGGAATTGTGGTTGTAAGTTTATGAACCACCTATCCGGATTAGCTTTATGACCCCATCTCATTGTAGTTCCATCGTCTGCAGAAACAAAAGTAGGTTTGTTTCCATCTTGGTTAGGTTCTGAATGAACTTTAAACAATGTTTCATTTCTATATGTTTTGTTGAAATTTAACCTTTTATCTTCACCGAGTTCATCCGAAGATTGAACGTTAAATGCTCGTAAGTAAAAAGGGTTGTTGTATTTGTGTACATTTTCTTTCAGTACTTCCATTCTATGCTGAATATTTTCATCTGGTGTTGGAGTCTTTTGTATGTCGGCAAACATTTTTCGATATTCTTCTACTATGTCAGCCGAATTTTTTTTAGACTCTTGGAAATATTCCATATTCTCCGCATACTCTTGTTGAGGGTCAAGATTTTTCGGCTGTTCCAAATCTTCATCTAGTTCTGTGAAGTTAGTTTCCAAAGGAGTGACTTGTTCGTTTCCTTCAGGCTCTTCTAGCTGTTGTTGCTGAACTATTTCTTCCATGTCTGGTTGTATCTGAACTAGTTCTTCCTGTGGAGTTTCTTGTACCTCATCTGCTGGCATTTCATATATTCCGAGACCGTTTTTAACAACTTCCCTTTCTAAGTCATCCGGACTCATAAACCTTTCTTCTTTCGTTCCGTCTCTATTTTTTACGCGTTTCATGACGGGAGTTGAATTGTCATTTAGCTCTGACATCAAATATCTCGGAGTAAATTCATCCATGTCATTTGGATGATATGCTATTAAATCATATCCCTTAGCGAGCTTGTATTTTCCAGGTTTGAAATTATATCCGATTTTATGCTGAACCATAAAGCTAAATAGGTTCGGGTCAGTATTTCCATCCTTGAACTTTCTAATAGCTTCTTTATATCTGTCACTAAAGTCAATACTATCTGGGTAACCATAGTCTTCCTTAAGCCTTTTTAAGAATTCTTGGTTTCCTTGTTCTCTACTTCTTTTATGTCCTTGCTCTGTTTGTGGTTGTTGTTGTTGTGCAGGGTTTTGAACTGTTGGTTGTTGTGTTGGTTGTTGTGTTGGTTGTTGTGTTGGTTTTGGTGCATGCCTATGTCTGTGTCCATGTGACGATGTAAATGTTTTAGGTAGTCCTGGTGCAGGTGCTTCTCTTGGAGGGTTTGGTGGTATATAAATTCCAACAGCTGGTATATAAGTTCCACCAGCTGGCACATATGTTCCATCTGCAGCGTAATGTCCTACCTGACTTTTCGTTCTTAAGAAAGCATTTACTAGGTCTGTTTTGGTCTGTTGTAACTCTTTTTCTTGACTTTCCACAACAGTTGCTCTAACGGCGTCATAGGCACTTTGAACTGCCTGTCTCGTTGCTGCATCTGTTATTTTCGTCATATTTTGTGCTACTTCTCTTAACTCTTTGTCGAAACCTTCAGACTTCAGTTTCTTTCCAGATGAGAAGTCGTTCACTTGTTTCACCTTACTATAAAGAGCTTCGAAGGCGTTCTTAAAGTCAGCATTTGTTAAAGCTTCATTTGAACTGTCTTCATCCGCTTGTATTTTTGTCCTTATTGACCCTATGAGTTGGGCTGCTTTGGCGTTGGCTTGGGCATCTAACCAGTCATTGTTAGCTTTTATATATTCTGCGCTTTTCATTGCCTTTTGCATGGCTGCGTCGTTATTTTTACTTTCTTGTGCTAAGTTTTCATACTGTACGGTTTGGTTTTGCAACTGTAAAAGTTTTTCTGCCTTTACATTTGCTTCAACTTCTTTTTTATACTCATCGCTATCCATATATGTCTTCAGGGCTTTTTGTTTTATCTCTTCATCTTTCAGTACTTTATATCGAGTAGTATGGTTTTTCAAATTTATGACATCTTGTTCCATTTTTGCTACTTCTGCTGCTTTTTCTGACACTTTTTCGCATATTCCTCTGTACTTAGTTCTTTCAGTTGTTCTTCTTTCTTCTTTTTCTCTACGTTTAACTCATTGAGTTTCTTTGTGTGTCTGTCATATTCTAGTTTCTTTTCGTTTTCACTTATTTGCTTCTGTATGTCTATGTTTGACTTTTTGACATCTGTTATTTGATTTTTGAGTGAACTCAAATTCATTTGACTTTGAGGGTTATATGCTGTTCCGTCTGCAGCTCCACCATAGCCTGCCATTTTCGCTAAAAGTGCCGCTCTTAAACCTCCACTCTGTGCACCAACAACTCGGTTTAAAAGCATAGGATTGCTTGACATTTGTTGCAACATAGTGGGGTCATTCAGCATTTGTTGTTGCAACTGTTGTTGTGGTGTTAGTTTTACTATTGGATGTTTCAATGCTCTCTTCCTCTTACGTATATTCTTACGTAGCTTACGTGGCATTTTAAGTGAAGTTAAAAAGCGGCTTTTGACAGATGTTTATATGACACTTTTTGTTCAGCACAAAACACTACTCGGTCAAAGTGTTGTCAGTTTTGTAAAATAACCGTCCTATCTTGTTAAGACTTCCTGGACTGTTGTCAAAATGTCATGTTGTCTCATTTTTTCAGAGAAGTTCGTTTAACCGAGGGACCGAGGGACCGAGGGACCTGGTGTTATACTAAACATCTTCAGGGGGCTAGAGGGGCGCAGCCCTGGAAGCCCCACTACCTTTTTTTTTTTTTTTTATGTTCCACATATTTTGTAAAGCTTTCAATCTTGGTCAAGAATTTAAAAATTTCAAATAATTTTTGAAATGCTAGTGAAGCCTTATGCAGAAGATAAGGAAAATTATTAAATTATTATTTTTATCTATTACTAAATAACAAAACAGGTGTAAAATATTTACCAAAAAGAAAATTTATGCATGGACGTAATGAAATAATTTTATTTTCTTTCTTTGTGATAAATAATAATAATATTCCAAGATTTCCTTCACATGGACGTAGTCCGATAAATGTCAAATTATTTTTAAATGATTCTCTTCCTTGATCTGAATTATCAATTATTCCATTCATTGTAAAAGTAGAATAGTTATTAATACTACATCGATGAATATAAATCTGTCCATAATATGTATAAAATATATTTCCTTTGTTAATCTGAGGATTGTTTTGGAAAGATGAATCAAAAATATCAAGTCTTTTAGATGTAACAGAAACAATTCCAAAATATTCATCATTTTGAGAATTATTTTTATAATTACATTGGTCAATTCTTCCCCGAGAATTATAAAAATAAGTAATTATTCCGTCAGTTACTTGTAAATTCTCAAAATTACAAAATGAAACATTTACTGTTGAATCAACACCATCATAACAAAAACCTGGAGATTGATATGTAATACAGTTAGAAATGTTTGTTTTTGAAAGTGATACAAAACCATTTAACTGATAAAGCATATGATATGCTGAACTATTTCCTCCATTACAAATTGATCCTTGGAGAATTGTACTGTTGATTTTGCCTTCGAAACAAGTAAATTGGCCCCAGGAGGGAGTTTTACTTTCAAATGAACAGAAGTAATCAATAATAATGTCATTTTTGCTATAACTTTTAATATATAATGTACCTGGACCTTCTGAAAAAACGATTTCGAAAAGTAAAATTGAGTAATCTTTTGTATCTTCGAATTTAACTGCTCAATCTTGAAGGTCGATGAATTTACAGATGTCTGCAAAACATCTGTTCTCATTTGGAGTGACTTGTTGAACTTCACCTGTAAAGACGGAAGAAGGAGGATTAATTCCTTCATAATAAAGATGCCAAATACTATAGGGTGTCCAAAGGTGTGTTTAGCACAAACCTGAATACTGCGAATAGAAATAAACAAGTTACATATATATAAAGTTTATTTAAATATAATCACCATTGGATTCAATCACGCGTTTGCAGCGATCGATCCAGGCTTGAAAGACACGCTTTAAATCATCATGAGAAAATTGCTCAAATTGCTCTCTTACAAAATTTTCAAGATCATCTGGACTCGCGAATTCGCGTCCTTCAGCTCTCTTTTTTAGCGTGCCGAATAAATAAATGTCAGAGGGTGCAATATCAGGTGAATAAATTGGGTTTGGAACAACTTTGGCATTGTTTTCCACCAAGTAATTCATTACCTTATGACTTTTGTGAACTCTTGAATTATCAAAATGAATTGCAAACTTTTGTTTTTGTTGTTTGGATTTCTCAAACTCATCAGAATTGATAATTTGAGTAAGAACATTGTCAATTAGATACTGAGCATTCATCGTATTAGGTTTTTGAAGAATATCAATTGCGATGATGCCATTCACGCCCCAAAAAACCGACAACATCATCATTGGTGTGTCAATTTTTTTCTTCGGGAATGTTTGCGGATTTTCATCCTTCGGGATCCACATGATTTTGGCTTCTGTTGCATATTGAAACCAAGACTCGTCCCCTGTTACTAAAAAGCGAAACTTCTTGGATTGATACGCACCCAATATAGAGAGGAGCTCTTTCGAAGATTGGACTCTAGATTTTTTTTGAACTGAATTAAGGTTGTGCGGAACCCAACGTGTATACGCTAGTTTGTAGTTCAAATAATTGTGCAGATAATAACTGACTGTTGTACGTGGTATCTTTGTCATCTCCTCTATCCTTCTGAGTGATGCTCTTGGGTCTTCATCTAGCGCTTGAAGAATTGCTTTGATTTTTCTTTGATCCGGTGATTTTTTGTCAATTTTTATGATGGGTGTCTTTTTGTTCATGAAGTGATACATCCTAACATGATACGTTACAGTGGAATAGCTAGGAGCATCCATACCGAAGCATTTTACCAATGTCTCGTAGATTTTTTTACAGTCTTTGCATTTTTTTGCAAGAGCGAGGATGTTTTCTTTATGATTCATTAAAAAAATGAAAAAAATCCCGCCAAAATTTCCCGCGAAACCGCCTCTTGTCTCAAAATTCATTTTATATCCCGGCATGGCGCCAAAATACAACATACTCATCATATACATATATTCATATTTTTTATTATATATTTATAATCAGCATATATCTCCTTTAATAGTCTCATATAGAGCGCTGTGCTAAACGCACCTTTGGACACCCTATATTTGAAACATCTTCACTTTGAACATGTTTCCTCAAAACAATTAATTTGAACTTCGCAGTGAGTCAAAAAGACTCAATAATTAAAAAAAATTGGTGTTACACCGGAGAGCTTGACATTTTCCGAAAAATGACATTTTAGCTTTACAAAGCTTACGTTTGTAAAATGGCATTTTTGCCACTTGTTTGTCAATACCCACCAAAAAAGCATCTTTGTGTTTTTTGTGTGAAATATGTTCTTTATAATCTTGGTGTTCTTTGGTAATTTTTGATGATTTGTGATGATATGTGGTGCTTTCTTCATGAAAATCACGATGTTTCTTTCGGAATTCTTCAATTTGTTTTTGGAGTTTGCAAATTAACTTTCTAGATTTGCAAAATTCGTACTTAAGTTTAAATACTTTGTATGTCAAGCATTCGATTGTTTCTTTAGAATTAGAATTAGAATCACAACACATTTATTGTAATAAAATAGTGTTTTCTTTCCTTCTGTTCTTTGACACTTTGTTTGGTTCCCTCAAGTAATAATCTCAGTTCTTTGTTTTCTTGAACAAAATTATAAAGTTCTTTTTGCATACGTTCAACTTGATTTGTTAAGAATAGTGATTTTTCTTGTGCCTTAAAGAGTGATGATGATGTACTGTTGTATAATAGTTGAAGATCGAAAATTTCATATCTTGTTTGCTTTTCAGAACTGATTGCATCTTCTGATTTGACTGAAAAATGTTCAATCTTGGATTTGAGGATGGAAATTTTAGATTCTTTCTTACTCAGTTTATTAAGAAGATTGTCGATCTTACAACGAAGAGATGAATTTTCAGATTCCAATAACTTAAGATTGAGATTGTTTTCTCGTTCATTCTTTTAGAATTTATTCATTAAACGTTGGAGTTCAACGGTTTCTGAATCTTTATTTCCAAATTGTTGATGAAAATAATTAAGATGACGTTGCAGATCTGAAAATTTCTGCCCTAAAGCTTCATGAGTTTCTTCGTAATCATTGCTCGAGATCTTTGTGTATTTAGTTTTCGTTTGTAAATCTGGTTCATGATTGTTAATCTTTTCATACATTTTAGACTGTTCAATGTTGAATGATTTAATGTTTTTGATTGATGAATCACGTTCATCAATAAGTTGCTTGATCCATTGAATGAATTCATTCGTATCTTGTTGTGAATATGGAAATGCATTATGAATCATTCTAAGAGAGTCTAATGAATTTGTTGACTGGTTTCTGAGAACAACATCATTGAATATCATGCATCATGCTAAAAGAGAATAGACTTCTTTAAATGCATTTTTTAAGGAATTGAAATTTTTTTGTCTTGAAAGAATCTTTTGCAATATTATCATGTTCTGACAATGGTTCATCTATGTTATCGATTTGAGATATATAGTATTTGTAGTCGCATAAATGGTTTGGATTAGATACGTTATAGAATCTGTTTTCTTGTAAAAAAACGCGAGTTTGTGATACTTGTTCTTTAAGAAATGCTTTATGAACGGATTTGAATGTTTGTTTGCTGATTAAAAATAGAATTGACAGTTCAAGAGACTTGTCGTTCATTTCTAACGAAGTGCTGCAGAATTTGATTCAAGTTTTTTTTAGTGCCTCGATAAGGTTTAAAACTGCTTTTTGACACGCAATGAAGAAATAATGAATATCCAGATTCAATGAAAATATAAAATATATTCTCAAGTTAAGAAATTTTCATCATGAAGAGGATCCTAATAGTATTTGGCTTCATTATTATGCAGGAATTAGTCCTCCTTATAAAGTTATTCAAGGTGAAAACCAGAACGTTACAGCAACAAATAGTAAATGCTTCACATACATATGCTTATTTACCAGTATACAAGAGAGAGCCATTAAATTCCATGGTATTTCAGATTATTCATTTTTACTTCTCGAAAACGTTTTCAGCAAAGGTCCAGGTACAGTATATATATATGGTTATAGCTGTAAAATTATTATTGATAAATTTTGTTCATTTGAAAGTAGATCATCATCTGGTCAATTTGCTTATTTCGCTCCGAGCGTCAAAAGTACACTCCTTCTAGGATCAATTTCTAATGGAGGAGATAGTTCTGAATACAATGGAATGATTTGGCAATATCAAGGCTATTCATCTCTTTCAAAAACAAACATTACTAACTGTGTTTCAATGCATTCAACAGCTTTTCATTATTGGGGTGGATCTTCAACAAAAAATGTTTTGTTTTGTAATTTTGAGAATTTAGAAGCAGGTAGCCAAATTATTCAGTTTGTCGAATGTGCAGGAAGTATTGAAAGATGTAATTTTTTGAATAATTCCCAAATAAATGGAAGTTATGGATTAATTTATGTTGAATCAAAAAGACTTGATATTTTAGATTCAGTTTTCCAAAACAACCGAAAGAATAATAAAGGAGGATTGTTTTATGCAGGTTATAAAGGCGATATATATATATATATCGATGTAATGTTGATAAATATTCAGCTTATTCATATTATGGAACTGTTTATAATTCAAGCATTTCAACAGAATCATTTTCTAATGACTTAAAACTCACTGGATTGAGATCTTGTGACGGAGATATTATAATATTGTATGTACGAATCAAAGAAAATAAAATATATTCATTATGTTCTTGCCAACATTTCTTTTTTGGAAAATATTTTGTATCTTTTTTGTGCACATGTTAAAAGTAAAAATAAATAATGAAAGATGGGGTGTATATATATATTGAAAGGGATTCAATGAGTATTCTAAAAATAACTACTTTTAAGGATGCTATTTCATATGATTGATGCATCTACTCAGAACGATCATTTAATTGGGAAGAATTCTACTGTTTTCGCAAAGTTCTAATAAAAATGAGAATTTTTCTTTGAATATATATTGTAGATGGACCTTGAGAAAAACATTTTTAGAAAGTAAAATCGAATAGTCAATTGTGTCTGTTAAATGAACTTGCAGATGTATGCAAAACCAAGATGATCAAGTAATGTGATTTGGCTAATTAAGTATGATGCAAGACGATCTGTTATTCAACTTGAAGATTTAGCTCTTAAAAGAGTATGAATAAATGATTTCAAGTGTGAAATTGAGTTTGGATGTTTTTCTAATTGTAAAAAAAATTGTAACTAAATCTGGATTCGATGTATCAATCTCTCTCAATAATAAATCACTGAAATCGGTTTCTTCACTTGATTAACTACTAGATTCTTTGATATTTGGATACAATGACGTGTTTGAAGTCCTCTAAATGTCTTTTTACTCTAAATGAATCTGATGATTATTAGAATATATTTAAATAATAAATAATAAATCAAATTTTGTAAAAAGATATACTTGTTATTTTAATTTTTTGTTGTAAAATATTGTGAAAGTGAAAGCATTAGGAATTTATCTTGCTTATCATTATTGTTCCAAAGATCGTTCAAAATGTTCTGTGTTTTTTCATATGAACAAAATTTAAGAGAATATAAAGAAACATGATATAAAATCAATGGCCATGATGGATTAGATGGCCATTGATTTGGTGATTGAATGTCTTGAAGAATGGAATCACATAAATTCATTAAGGTTGGAAGTGGAGATTCGCCGTTAGATAAATACTTGCAAATAGACAAATTATGTGTTTCTTGGATAGATGGATCTTGATTAGAGCTCAAATCTTGGATGATCTTACTATAATTCTTGTTGTAGAATAATTGTTGATGAGAGCTCATTTTTTGTTAAAAAGTGACATAATTATTTTCTTTCATTTCTATTGGCATGCTGCACGCCTGTAAAAAGAAACCTTATTCAAATAGTACTGGCACTTCAAATCTGTTAAAAAATGACGAAAATTTATTTTCTCTGCTTTGTATGTCTTATATTTGTCCATACTATCTTCCATCTTAACCACATCGAAAAACTATTAAAACATTAAAAAAATCCTTGAAGGTCGATTTATGAGAAAATAAATTTGGTGATTTATACTAAACTGATCCTGGGCAAACAATAAATATAAGAATTTTATTGTAATCATGCCACTATTTCTGAATTTGAATTTTATCTCTTCCAAAAAAACATGAATTATGAGTCATTGTACTTATTATCATATATCCTATTATATATATTAAGATATACTATTGTGCACAAAATTTTTATGTATAAATTTAATAGAATAATTGCAAAGATGATAAAAAATCGTCTTCGACTTTTCTATACTGATTTATGAGTTGTCCGTAATACATCAAACAAAATGTCAATATATCCAATGAAAGTATATCAAAAATTAAAAATTAATCGAAATGAAAGGATTGGGGGTTAATTTAGTAGATCTTATATCGCAAATTTGCATTACTCAGATTGTTGTGCATCCTATTATATAGGACAATAGCTTTAACCATGAAATAAGATAATTTCATTTATAACCATGAGCATTTCAGCATTAAAAATATATTGGAGAATAATTATTTTGAATGTTTACCAATCTATTTCATCAATAAAAATTGGTATTACTTACAATTTAAGTGTCCTATTTCACTCAATTTCAGTCAATTGCAACAATGATTAAACTCAATATATTTTCCTTGAGTAAGGAAAAAAATGAAGAAAGCAAGAATAATTATTAATTTTTATTGTTTATTCAATAACAAAATAGAAAGATGATACTCACCAAAAAGAAAATTTACGCATGGACTTAATGAACAAATTATATTTTCTTTCTTTGGGATAAATAATAATACTAATCCAAGATTTCCTTCACATGGACGTAATCCAAGGAATGTCAAATTATTCTTAAATGATTCTGTTCCTTGATCTGATGTATATACAATTCCAGAACCTGTATCAGCTGAATAAGAATCAATACTACATCGATGTATATAAATCTTTCCATCACCATTGCCAGCTTCAAATAATTTTCCTTTGTTAATCTCAGGATTGTTTTGGAAAGATGAATCAAAAATATCAAGTCTTTTAGATGTAACAGAAACAATTCCAAAATATTCATCATTTTGAGAATTATTTTTATAATTACATCGGTCAATTCTTCCCGGAGAATTATAAAAATAAGTAATTATTCCGTCAGTTACTTGTAAATTCTCAAAATTACAAAATGAAACATTTACTGTTGATTCAACATAATCATATTCAAAACCTGGTTTTTGACTTGAAATACAGTTAGAAATGTTTGTTTTTGAAAGTGATCCAAAACCTTTATTCTGGTAAAGCATACAATTTACTGAACTACTTCCTCCATTACAAATTGATCCTTGGAGGATTGTACTGTTGACTTTGCCTTGGAAATGAATAAATTGGCCATATAAAGGATTTTGACTTTCAAATGAACAGAATTTATCAATAATAATGTCATTTTTGCTATAACTTTCAATATATAATGTACCTGGACCTTCTGAAAAAACGTTATCGAAAAGTAAAATCGAGTAATCTTTTGTATTTTTGAATTTAACTGCTCTATCTTGAAGGTTATTGAATTTACAGATGTATGCAAAACAGCTGTTCTCATTTGGAGTGACTTGTTGAACATCACCTGTAAAGACGGAAGAAGGAGGATTAATTCCTTCATAATAAAGATGTCAAATACTATTTGTAACTTCTTCACAATGAAAATATTTCCTCAAAACAATTAATTTGAACTTCGCAGTGAGTCAAAAAGACTCAATAATTAAATATAAAAAGAAAGGGGGTAACACCAAATTTCGGATTAAATTTTTTGCAAAACATTAGAGTTTATTTGTGGCGAGATTGCAAGCTCACATTTTGAAATAAGTTTTGGAAATTTTTCATTGAAAATAATACGTTTATAACAAATGAAAATATTATGGAGTGCGGTACATTTTAGGAAAAATGACATTTTAACTTTACAAAGTTTACATTTGTAAAATGGCATTTTTGCCACTTGTTTGCCAATACCCCAAAAAAAGTTTGGCGCCAAATTGCAAAAGTGTCATAATCTCATGGTGGACCATAGCTGGTGTCGCCGCCGACTATCTACTTGCTGGGATGCTACGCAGCCTTTGATCTGGCCAATCATAGTGCTGCTCCATCCACATCAGCAAGTGATTTCGGCTGGAGATCTCCAATGGGTCTTCCATGAGGTTTCTGCAAGCCAGAAGCACAATATCTATGCAGCCTAGCTGCTAAGATAGCGTAGCTAGGCTGCGTAATTGTTGTGCTTCTGGCGATATTAGTTATATGTTATTGCTCTCATGGACTACAGTACTACTCCCTGAACCCTTGAGGGTCAGGGATGTAAGTTTACTCGAAATGGGCAATGTTCATTACGAAATCTCTCATCGAATGAGAGACTTCGTAATGAGCATTGTCTTAAAGTACTCTTACTACTCTTTCCTAGTTCCCAAAAGGCCTAGGATTCTGTAATTAATCGAATAGGACAGAGTTTTTCTGAAGTCTCTCATTTGATGAGAGGCTTCGGAAGAACTCTGTCCTAATGTAGTGTACTTATAGTCTCTGACAATTTATGTGTCAGAGAATGTACTTTTACTCGAATAGAGCAGAGTTTTTCCGAAGTCTCTCATTTGATGAGAGGCCTCGGAAGAACTCTGCCGTAGTGTAATGTAGTTGTGGTACTTGTCCCACAAAAAGCGAGAGAATATGTCTGTAATTCGTTTATGCTGAAGTTATCTGGATGTCTCTCAAATGAGAGAGGAAATCCAGATAACTTCAGCATAAGTTAATGCGGATGCGGTTCTCTAGCTCTTTGTCGGCCAGAGAACGAATAAAAAGTTTTTGTTGTGAGTAGGCTCGATGCATGCAAAATTTCTTATATTTTTACTTCTTATGAGAAAATAGTTTTTCATTTCTTATAAAGTCTTTTCAGGGGGGTTATACCGTGATATTAGCCTTGTACCGAAAAAAGTGACGGGCAATGCCGTAAAATAATATTTTATTAAAAAATTTTTGGTGGAGAATTGGAAAATTTTTGGTGGAAAATTGGAAAATTTTCCTAATCATTTGGACTATAACCTGGCATATTAGGGAGTTTTGTCAACAACTCAGTGCTGGGATCAAGATAGTTTGTAATCCAAAAGTAGAAACGTTCCTTGGTGTCTTGTTCTGGCTTCCTGCAAAATCTGTGATTTGCAGGATTCTTCTTAATATTGTCAGAAATTGCGCAAATCATGTCCATCGTCGTCAATTCTTCACCATTGATGTTAAAACGATTTCGATTACGGTAATTTCTTTTCTCTTGCAATTCTTTTTCTGCAGGAGTCAATTCACGAACATACTTATTATGTTTGAGAGCTTCTACAGAACAAGGGCAAAGACCGCAGGCGGCAGCATTTTGAACCGTTCTTAATGATACTGATTCTTGCCATGCGCTAATAAATGAGTAGATAATGGCGTAGCGCATCATTGCAGCATTGCTGTTGAACTCTTGCTTCGGTGCCTTAATGTAATCTCTCAGATAATCCGTGAATTTGGACTTTAATCTTTTGGCAATGCCAACATCAAATACTTGTAAAATGTGTGTTGTATGTGCGGGAAGAACAATTAATTTGATGTTGGCACTTGCCAAAAGGAACAATGCCAGAGGATTCTCGCGGCTGGAGTGTCCATCACACACAATGAGAGCAGGCTTGTCACGTATATCTTCTGGCATTCTCTGGCGTTCAAAGTTAAGCCACTCGATGAAGAAAATGCAATACAATAAGAATACACTTCTGTTCACCCAGCCTTTTGGCGTAGAAGTAAACCAACAATGTCTTTCGCGCTGGAATACTTTCAGTTCTCTAGGTAGTTCTGCAATACATGGGAGAACAAAGAGAGGTGGGACAGATTTGCCTGTCATTGAGCATCCGCATAAAGCTGTAATGTGCGGAAAGTTTGGAATTCCTTTGGCGATCATATGCTCTATCTCCTCAGGTAATGCAACTTTCTTCTTCTTAAATTTGTTTATGAATGTTTCATCGATACTAAAAATCAACTCCTCTGGAGTACTTTCGATTGTTTCACGATGTTTATCGTAGAATTCTTCGATAATTCTTGGTTCACACGCCATGTATCTTGATTCTTCAATCTCTTGGCATGCCTTAAGCTTGCAATGCAATTGCTGTAAAATATGGTTAACATAAGGTCTCGATACATCATCACCACCAAGAGTATTGATAACTTCTTCTGCAAGAGTAGGACAATTAATCTCAAGAAGGAATCTGTAACCATAATCTCTTCTGAGCTCTTTCAACTTGAACGCCTCGTCAATAATGTCAGCTGCTTCTAGAGCTTCACCTTTGTAAGCAGAATCTTCGATAATTTCTTTTAAAGTGAGCTGATCACGCTCGCATAGGTATGGATCTGCACCGCCATGATTCCCTTTTTCCCAGTATAGACCTAATGCAGCTCTTTTAAGTGCAGTAGCAATGAGATTGGATGTTAAAGTTCCGAGATCTGGGTATTCTTCCTCCCATGCAAGCTTAGTTTGACTATATGTCATACCTTCGGCGCGACAATTGATGATAAACTTTTGTTGTCTACCAAGAAATTCGACTGTGAGAAATTCCATTTTTAATTTTAAACGAGCACTTGAGCCACGTTTTATCTGACTTCACCAGCCAAAAAGCCCCTGTACTAAGTGTCATGTTTTTGTTTATTTTAAAGTTTCTGCCATGTAATGGTTTACATTGCAAATTTTTGAATACTTTACATCACCATAAAATGGCAGTACAAGGCTAGTTTATCGGTACAAGGCTCTTGAAATGACTTTATTTCGAATTTTTCTCATTTTTCAATCTTGATCAAAATTCAAAAATAAACAGATTCTCCAATAGAATACATAAAATAACTCGTATCTATCATATTAAAATTTTCGAAAAATCTCCAAATAGGGATGCGACGGTTTTACGCCATGACCGTTTAAAAATAGAATAATACGCCATTTTTGGGGCCGAATGGCGGGTACGAAGTACCCGCCATTCGGCCGAATAACAAAACAATACAAAATTATCGCCGTCCTTTTTTTTCTTTCTTTCTCTTTTTTCTCTCTCTCTCTTTCTTTTCTCTTTCTCTTTTTACTCCTCTTTCTCTTTTCATCATTAACGTAGAAAGATATATTAATATTATTTTAAAATTAAAAAAAAATAAAGAAAGTATAATAAGTAATTATTTATTATCGAATATATATGTAAAGTGATAATCTGAGGATAATCTGAGGAGGAGTTTGAGGATTAGACCTAGGAGTAGTTTGAGGATAAACTGAGGAGGAGTCTGAGGATTAGACTGAGGAGTAGTTTGATGATAATCTGAGGAGGAGTCTGAGGATTAGACTGAGGAGTAGTTTGAGGATAATCTGAGGAGGAGTCTGAGGATTAGACCGAGGAGTAGTTTGAGGAGCTTGAGGATAATCTGAGGAGTTTGAGGATAATCGGAGGAGGAGTCTGAGGATTAGACTGGGGAGTTTGAGGAGTAGTCTGAGGATAATCTGAGGAGGAGTCTGAGGATTAGACCGAGGAGTAGTTTGAGCGAGGAGTAGTTTGAGGAGTAGTCTGAGGAGTTTGAGGATAATCTGAGGAGGAGTCTGAGGATTAGACTGAGGATTAGACTGAGGAGTTTGAGGAGTAGTTTGAGGATAATCTGAGGAGGAGTCTGAGGATTAGACCGAGGAGTAGTTTGAGGATAATCTGAGGAGGAGTCTGAGGATTAGACCGAGGAGTAGTTTGAGGAGTAGTCTGAGGAGTTTGAGGATAATCTGAGGAGGAGTCTGAGGATTAGACTGAGGAGTTTGAGGAGTAGTCTGAGGATAAACTGAGGAGGAGTCTGAGGATTAGACTGAGGAGTAGTTTGATGATAATCTGAGGAGGAGTCTGAGGATTAGACTGAGGAGTAGTTTGAGGATAATCTGAGGAGGAGTCTGAGGATTAGACCGAGGAGTAGTTTGAGAGAGTAGTCTGAGGAGTTTGAGGATAATCTGAGGAGGAGTCTGAGGATTAGACTGAGGAGTTTGAGGAGTAGTCTGAGGATAAACTGAGGAGGAGTCTGAGGATTAGACTGAGGAGTAGTTTGAGGATAATCTGAGGAGGAGTCTGAGGAGTTTGAGGAGTAGTCTGAGGATAATCTGAGGAGGAGTCTGAGGATTAGACCGAGGAGTAGTTTGAGGAGTAGTCTGAGGAGTTTGAGGATAATCTGAGGAGGAGTCTGAGGATTAGACTGAGGAGTTTGAGGAGTAGTCTGAGGATAATCTGAGGAGGAGTCTGAGGATTAGACCGAGGAGTAGTTTGAGCGAGGAGTAGTTTGAGGAGTAGTCTGAGGAGTTTGAGGATAATCTGAGGAGGAGTCTGAGGATTAGACCGAGGAGTAGTCTGAGGGGCTTGAGGATAATCTGAGGAGTTTGAGGATAATCTGAGGAGGAGTCTGAGGATTAGACTGAGGAGTTTGAGGAGTAGTTTGAGGATAATCTGAGGAGTTTGAGGATAATCTGAGGAGGAGTCTGAGGGTTAGACCGAGGAGAAGTTTGAGGAGTTTGAGGATAATCTGAGGAGGAGTCTGAGGATTAGACTGAGGAGTTTGAGGAGTAGTTTGAGGATAATCTGAGGAGGAGTCTGAGGATAATCTGAGGAGGAGTTTGAGGATTAGACCGAGGAGTAGTTTGAGGAGTAGTCTGAGGATTAGTCTGAGGATAATCTGAGGAGTTTGAGGATAATCTGAGGAGGAGTCTGAGGATTAGACTGAGGAGTAGTTTGAGCGAGGAGTAGTTTGAGGATAATCTGAGGAGTTTGAGGATAATCTGAGGAGGAGTCTGAGGATTAGACTGAGGAGTTTGAGGAGTAGTTTGAGGATAATCTGAGGAAGAGTCTGAGGAGTTTGAGGAGTAGTTTGAGGATAATCTGAGGAGGAGTCTGAGGATTAGACCGAGGAGTAGTTTGAGGATAATCTGAGGAGGAGTCTGAGGAGTTTGAGGAGTAGTTTGAGGATAATCTGAGGAGGAGTCTGAGGATTAGACCGAGGAGTAGTTTGAGGATAATCTGAGGAGGAGTCTGAGGATTAGACTGAGGAGTAGTTTGATGATAATCTGAGGAGGAGTCTGAGGATTAGACCGAGGAGTAGTCTGAGGAGTTTGAGGATAATCTGAGGAGTTTGAGGAGTAGTCTGAGGATAATCTGAGGAGGAGTCTGAGGATTAGACCGAGGAGTAGTTTGAGGATAATCTGAGGAGGAGTCTGAGGATTAGACTGAGGAGTAGTTTGATGATAATCTGAGGAGGAGTCTGAGGATTAGACTGAGGAGGAGTTTGAGGATTAGACCAAGGAGTAGTCTGAGGAGTTTGAGGATAATCTGAGGAGGAGTCTGAGAATTAGACCGAGGAGTAGTTTGAGGAGTAGTCTGAGGAGTTTGAGGATAATCTGAGGAGGAGTCTGAGGATTAGACTGAGGAGTTTGAGGAGTAGTTTGAGGATAATCTGAGGAGTTTGAGGATAATCTGAGGAGGAGTCTGAGGGTTAGACCGAGGAGTAGTCTGAGGAGTTTGAGGATAATCTGAGGAGGAGTCTGAGGATTAGACCGAGGAGTAGTTTGAGGATAATCTGAGGAGGAGTCTGAGGATAATCTGAGGAGGAGTTTGAGGATTAGACCGAGAGTATTGAGGAGTAGTCTGAGGATTAGTCTGAGGATAATCTGAGGAGTTTGAGGATAATCTGAGGAGGAGTCTGAGGATTAGACTGAGGAGTAGTTTGAGCGAGGAGTAGTTTGAGGATAATCTGAGGAGTTTGAGGATAATCTGAGGAGGAGTCTGAGGAGTAGACTGAGGAGTTTGAGGAGTAGTTTGAGGATAATCTGAGGAGGAGTCTGAGGAGTTTGAGGAGTAGTTTGGATAATCTGAGGAGAGTCTGAGGATTAGACCGAGGAGTAGTTTGAGGATAATCTGAGGAGGAGTCTGAGGATTAGACTGAGGAGTTTGAGGAGTAGTTTGAGGATAATCTGAGGAGGAGTCTGAGGAGTTTGAGGAGTAGTTTGAGGATAATCTGAGGAGGAGTCTGAGGATTAGACCGAGGAGTAGTTTGAGGAGTAGTCTGAGGAGTTTGAGGAGTAGTCTGAGGATAATCTGAGGAGGAGTCTGAGGATTAGACCGAGGAGTAGTTTGAGGATAATCTGAGGAGGAGTCTGAGGATTAGACTGAGGAGTAGTTTGATGATAATCTGAGGAGGAGTCTGAGGATTAGACCGAGGAGTAGTTTGAGGAGTAGTCTGAGGAGTTTGAGGATAATCTGAGGAGGAGTCTGAGGATTAGACCGAGGAGTAGTCTGAGGGGCTTGAGGATAATCTGAGGAGTTTGAGGATAATCTGAGGAGGAGTCTGAGGATTAGACCGAGGAGTAATTTGAGGAGTAGTCTGAGGAGTTTGAGGATAATCTGAGGAGTTTGAGGATAATCTGAGGAGGAGTCTGAGGATTAGACTGAGGAGTTTGAGGAGTAGTCTGAGGAGTCTGAGGATAATCTGAGGAGGAGTCTGAGGGTTAGACCGAGGAGTAGTTTGAGGATAATCTGAGGAGGAGTCTGAGGATTAGACCGAGGAGTAGTTTGAGGATAATCTGAGGAGGAGTCTGAGGATAATCTGAGGAGGAGTTTGAGGATTAGACCAAGGAGTAGTCTGAGGAGTTTGAGGATAATCTGAGGAGGAGTTTGAGGATTAGACCGAGGAGTAGTTTGAGGAGTAGTCTGAGGATTAGTCTGAGGATAATCTGAGGAGTTTGAGGATAATCTGAGGAGGAGTCTGAGGATTAGACTGAGGAGTAGTTTTGAGCGAGAGTAGTTTGAGGATAATCTGAGAGTTTGAGGATAATCTGAGGAGGAGTCTGAGGATTAGACTGAGGAGTTTGAGGAGTAGTTTGAGGATAATCTGAGGAAGAGTCTGAGGAGTTTGAGGAGTAGTTTGAGGATAATCTGAGGAGGAGTCTGAGGATTAGACCGAGGAGTAGTTTGAGGATAATCTGAGGAGTAGTCTGAGGATTAGACCGAGGAGTAGTCTGAGGAGCTTGAGGATAATCTGAGGAGTCTGAGGATAATCTGAGGAGGAGTCTGAGGATTAGACCGAGGAGTAGTTTGAGGAGTAGTCTGAAGAGTCTGCGGATAATCTGAGGAGGAGTCTGAGGATTAGACCGAGGAGTAGTTTGAGGAGTAGTCTGAAGAGTCTGCGGATAATCTGAGGAGGAGTCTGAGGATTAGACCGAGGAGTAGTCTGAGGAGCTTGAGGATAATCTGAGGAGTTTGAGGATAATCTGAGGAGGAGTCTGAGGATTAGACTGAGGAGTTTGAGGAGTAGTCTGAGGAGTCTGAGGATAATCTGAGGAGGAGTCTGAGGAGTTTGAGGAGTAGTCTGAGGATAATCTGAGGAGGAGTCTGAGGATTAGACCGAGGAGTAGTTTGAGGATAATCTGAGGAGGAGTCTGAGGATAATCTGAGGAGGAGTTTGAGGATTAGACCGAGGAGTAGTCTGAGGAGTTTGAGGATAATCTGAGGAGGAGTCTGAGGATAATCTGAGGAGGAGTCTGAGGAGTTTGAGGAGTAGTCTGAGGATAATCTGAGGAGGAGTCTGAGGATTAGACCGAGGAGTAGTTTGAGGATAATCTGAGGAGGAGTCTGAGGATAATCTGAGGAGGAGTTTGAGGATTAGACCGAGGAGTAGTCTGAGGAGTTTGAGGATAATCTGAGGAGGAGTCTGAGGATAATCTGAGGAGGAGTTTGAGGATTAGACCGAGGAGTAGTCTGAGGGGCTTGAGGATAATCTGAGGAGTTTGAGGAGTAGTCTGAGGATAATCTGAGGAGGAGTCTGAGGATTAGACCGAGGAGTAGTTTGAGCGAGGAGTAGTTTGAGGAGTAGTCTGAGGAGTTTGAGGATAATCTGAGGAGGAGTCTGAGAATTAGACCGAGGAGTAGTTTGAGGAGTAGTCTGAGGAGTTTGAGGATAATCTGAGGAGGAGTCTGAGGATTAGACTGAGGAGTTTGAGGAGTAGTTTGAGGATAATCTGAGGAGGAGTCTGAGGATTAGACTGAGGAGTTTGAGGAGTAGTTTGAGGATAATCTGAGGAGGAGTCTGAGGATTAGACTGAGGAGTAGTTTGATGATAATCTGAGGAGGAGTCTGAGGATTAGACTGAGGAGTTTGAGGAGTAGTTTGAGATAATCTGAGGAGTTTGAGGATAATCTGAGGAGGAGTCTGAGGATTAGACGAGGAGTAGTCTGAGGAGTTTGAGGATAATCTGAGGAGGAGTCTGAGGATAATCGAGGAGAGTTTGAGGATTAGACCGAGGAGTAGTCTGAGGAGTTTGAGGATAATCTGAGGAGGAGTCTGAGGATTAGACCGAGGAGTAGTTTGAGGATAATCTGAGGAGGAGTCTGAGGATAATCTGAGGAGGAGTTTGAGGATTAGACCGAGGAGTAGTCTGAGGGGCTTGAGGATAATCTGAGGAGTTTGAGGAGTAGTCTGAGGATAATCTGAGGAGGAGTCTGAGGATTAGACCGAGGAGTAGTTTGAGGATAATCTGAGGAGTTTGAGGATAATCTGAGGAGGAGTCTGAGGATTAGACTGAGGAGTTTGAGGAGTATTGAGGATCTGAGGAGTTTGAGGATAATCTGAGGAGGAGTCTGAGGATTAGACCGAGGAGTAGTCTGAGGAGCTTGAGGAGTAGTCTGAGGAGTTTGAGGATAATCTGAGGAGGAGTCTGAGGATTAGACTGAGGAGTTTGAGGAGTAGTTTGAGGATAATCTGAGGAGGAGTCTGAGGATTAGACCGAGGAGAAGTTTGAGGATAATCTGAGGAGGAGTCTGAGGATAATCTGAGGAGGAGTTTGAGGATTAACGAGAGGAGTCTGGGTTGAGGATGATCTGAGGAGTTTGAGGATAATCTGGAGGAGTCTGAGGATTAGACCGAGGAGAAGTTTGAGGATAATCTGAGGAGGAGTCTGAGGATAATCTGAGAGGTTTGGATTAGACCGAGGAGTAGTCTGAGGAGTTTGAGGATAATCTGAGGAGGAGTCTGAGGATTAGACCGAGGAGTAGTTTGAGGAGTAGTCTGAGGAGTTTGAGGATAATCTGAGGAGGAGTCTGCGGATAATCTGAGGAGTAGTTTCAGAGTAGTCTAGGAGTAGTCTGAGGAACTAGTCTCAGGACTAGTCTGATGAGGAGGACTCTAAGGAGTAGTCTGAAGAGTAGTCTCAGGAGGAAGATCTGAGGAGGAGTCTTATGAGGAAGATCTGAGGAGTAGTCTGATGAGGAGGGGTCTAAGGAGTAGTCTGAGAATGATGAGTAATCTGATAAGGAGTAGTCTGAGGATGATCTGAGGATAACCTGATGACTAGTCTAGGAGTGGTCTAATAAAAATGTAAAATATTTTCAAAGAAAAAATTCTATGAATTTTATATTTTAATTCTTACATTATACTGAATATAAATAAACATAATATCAAAATTTGAAATTGAACACGCCAAAAAATTGATAATCCACATTTCAATATTTTGTAAGTGGCGTACTTTTTGAATACTCGCCATACCTTGGAGTTCTCAATTTGAATTCGCCTTTATTTGGGCGACCTCAGAAAAATACGCCATTAAGAAAATATTGTATGAGATTTTAAATTTGAACACGCTCTACCTTAAGGAATTAAATTTATTAAGATATATTTATATATAATAAACGAATAATTAAAAAAAGTATTTCATCGCTTATGTAAGTTTCAAAAAAATCACGAAAATAAAAAAATCAAGATTAAAATTTTATTTTTAATTTTTGAATTTCTCAAATGGCGAAATTTTTGGGCGAACAAAAAAAATGTACGCCCGGTCAAATGGCGTGTTTAACGCATCCCTACATTACAAATTGATCCTTGCAGTATTGTACTGTTGATTTCGCCTTGGAAAAAAAGTTAATTGGCCATCCACAGGATATTGACTTTCAAATGAACAGAATTTATCAATAACAATGTTAGTATTAGAACTAATTATTTCTATTGTGCCCGAACCTTCTGAAAAAATGTTTTCGTAAAGTAAAATCGAGTAATTATTTGAAAACATGATTTGGACTGCTCTATTTTTAAGTCCGATGAACTTGCAGATGTACGCAAAACATTTGCCCTTGCTTGCGGTGACGTATCGAACTTCACCTGTAAAGACGGAAGATGGAGGCTCAATTCCTTCATAATAAAGATGCCAAATACTACTTGAAACATCTTCACAATGAACATATTTCTTCAAAACAATTAATTTGTACTTTGCAGTGAGTCAAAAAGACGAGTGTGGTAGAATTTACGAAAAAGTGACACTAGAAAAGTGACACTTAACCTTAAATTTCCAAACACTATTTTTTGATTGTATTTTGTTATTTATATATTTATATATATAAATATATTTATATATGTATATATTTATATATGTATATATTTATATATGTATATATTTATATATGTATATATTTATATATGTATATATTTATATATGTATATATTTATATATGTATATATTTATATATGTATATATTTATATATGTATATATTTATATATGTATATATTTATATATGTATATATTTATATATGTATATATTTATATATGTATATATTTATATATGTATATATTTATATATGTATATATTTATATATGTATATATTTATATATGTATATATTTATATATGTATATATTTAAAAGACGGTGGTTCACCAACATGATTATGAAAATGATGTCCATTTACAAATCTGTATTGATTAGATTTCATTTCAAAGGTAATGTTAGCACTACAACTTCCCCATCTACAGTAATGTCTAATAATTGTTACTCCATCTGAATTCAAATGCGAATCTTTCCGATAATTGCAGTTAGCACGCATCTCTGCTTGAACTCCATATTGAAGATAATGAATGAAATCAATATATTGTTTTGTATCAGCAAGGGGTGCAGGAACGGATTGATTCATTTAAAAAATGAAAAAAGTGAGAATTGTAAATAATTAAGGTTAATATTGAATAAATAATACATCAAACTAGTTTTAGAGTTGATAGTAAGAAGCGAAGAACACTACCAGTAAGATACAGCAGTAGTAGCTGCTTCATGCTGCATTGAGTATTGTTGAATTAATTTGAAGTAGTGGTTTTTGAAATCAGCACCCCTATAGAGCGCTGGCGACCGAAACACCACTAGTAAGATTGTGTATTAGAAACTGCTTCATGCTGTGTTGAGTAAGCTTCGATATCTTTATCAGACCACCTTTAAATTAACCACTCACATTCTCACTGTGGTCCATCTAAAATTTGTAAACTTTATGACATAAAATTATATTATATGCAGGATCCCACCTATTACTTAATCTTTTTGGAATAAATGTTTTATAATATTTATCGATTGATTGTAATTTTTTGTATAAAAAAAGTTTTTTATTTATATTAAAAATATATTCGGTTAATGATATTATCTTATAATTTGTAAATAAATCTAGTAATAAAATAACTTTAATAGTTGGTGTCACTTTTTCGAAAATTCTGGTTTTTTCGTCAAAAAGACTCAACAATTAAATATAAAAAGAAAGGGGGTAACACCAATTTTCGGATTAAATTTTTTCAAAATGTCAGTAATTTTTGCGGTTTTTATCAGCGGCGAGATTGCGAGCTCGCATTTTGAAATAAATTTTGGAACATTTTCTTTGAAAAATAGGTTTATAACAAATAAATATATTATTTTTGTGTTTTCTTGAAGAATCTTTCGTGAAATTTTAACATTCTTCTCTAACTTCTCAATTTCATTATCTCAATCACTCACATTAGAGTTTCTCTCTAATTCAATTGAATTGGATGAATATCATGATGATGAGTCAGCATTTTTGTGTTTTTTGTATGAAATATGTTCTTTATAATCTTGTTTTCTTTGGTAATTTTTGATGATTTGTGATGATATGTTGTGTTTTCTTGATGAAAATCACGATGTTTCTTTGTGAATTCTTCAATTTGTTTTTGGAGTTTGCAAATAAACTTTTTAGATTGATTTCTGCTTCTCTAATGAGCGCACCTTCTTCACTATTGGTTGATTTGCCTGGTGAGATAGGAGCAATTGCTAGTAGTTGTGAACGAATTGTGATATTTGTTGTTAATCTACGAGAAAGCTCAGTAGAAGGTCCAAAATATGCATTTCCGATTGTTTGATGAGGTGTATCATAAATCTGTACTTGGATGTTTTAAGCAAATTTCAATTAAAACTGCTTTTGTAATGATATGTTGATCTGTAATTTTAGCTACATCAGCAGCTTCTTTGACAACGTCTTGCAGTATTTTTCCTGCTACTATTGAAAGAATATGACCTGCTTTAATGTTAGACAATTTATCTAACAGATAAAACAGGAAATGGAACTGAAAATGCTTTTTTCGTTGTTTTTTCCGCTTCTTTTTGTTCTGTTATTTCTGTAGACATTGTCAAAGTTTGTGAATTTTGGAAGGCATAAAAGATTGTGATGTTTACAATTTATTTTGACACTCAATGAGCTTTTAAAAAAATTGTTTTTAAGACTAAAAATTAAGTTTATTCAAACAACAATGATACAAATAGGTAATTTACTTAGTATATTTTTATCTCCCTCAAGCTCGAGTCTCGAGGGGAAATAACTGTTTTTTTAGCTGGCAGATTTTTTAAGCAACAAACGGGGGACATTAATATAAATTCCAAAAATAGATCCTTTTCAGTATATATATATATATATTTGTATTTTTTTTCTTGATTTTAATGTTTTTCGATATTCAATAGTTTAATTAGGTGATGAAAGAAGTCACTCAACTCAGGGTGCCCCATGGAGATTGAATCAAGGAGTAATAATGAAATTATAGATTATATTAGTTGAGTTTATATCATATGTGTGTGATAATGAGTGATTTATGAGAAAGAATTCAATGTTATTATTACATATTAACAAATTTAGCTATATTTGAATATTAATGAATTTCCAACGATTTGGTATTAGGGGATGCTTTCTATCAATGCTAAAACATAAAATAAAATTTAAAATGGAGAAATATAAGCCAGAATCCTTGAATAACTTGGTGAAATACAAAATAATGATATAGAAAAATATAACTCTACAATATAGAATGTTTCAAAGTAGGAAATGAGCTAAATAATTTGGTAAACTTTCCATGGGAAGGATTTGAAAGGATTTTGCTATAATAAGTGTATAATATATGTGATGGGAAATTGATTAGAACATGAGTTTAAAGGATTAAACCTGAAAAAATAATTAGAATATATACTGAAATAAATGAAATAATTTATATAAAAATAAAGGATTTAGCTAAAATATTTAAATAACTCTCGATCCCAAAATTCACAAAGTATTCAAAAGTTTCGAGAAATTTAATTTTTAATAAAATTTTCGAAATTTAATTTTTTTCGAAAGTGTCAAATAACGTATTTTCTTTCAGAAATATTTTTCAAAAATTTCATGTTCTCCTTGATTATCAATGTACAGTGAGTAATATTTTTTGACGATGTCAGAAATTTTTTGATTAGTTTACAATTTTATTTGAATAGTTTACAATTTTTTGCATAGATCAATTCCTAATATTATTATATATACATTTTAATTATTACAATTTTGGTCGCTCAAATTCAAAAACCATAAAGTTTTGAGAGTTGGAGTACTTCTGTGATGAAGAGGGTTTTTTTTTCAGAATGTTTATTAAGGATACCCTTACATTGCGTAGTTAGAAAGAGAATATGATATTGTCATGATTGCTAAAGTTTTAGGCTCCAGAAATGAATATACATCAAACTGAAACAATTAATAAATTGAATGAACTTTTGAGAGGTTCTCAAATAAAAAAAATTATCTAATTTTTTACAATATTACTATTATTAAAAAAAAAAAAAAAAAGGTAGTGGGGCCTCCAGGCACTTCGTGCCCTCTAGCCCTGAAGATGTTTAGTATAAATGAAGTTTTTATTCGGAGGGCTTCCCGAAGATGTTTAGTATAAATGAAGTTTTTATTCGGAAAATTGTTAGTCTTCTGGGTCGAAAACATTATATAATGTGTCGCTTTTCACAAATTATATATGTTTTCATGTTTTGTCACTTTTCTGTCACTTTTCAGGAAAAAACATTTTTATTATTATATATAAATGAATTTTACAAAACCACCGTTACCGTTCTTTGGAAATAAGAGTAAATGTAAAGATATTATATTGAGAGAACTTAAGAAACTACCGAATGGTCTAACATTTGTAGATTTGTTCGGTGGAAGTTTCTATATATCCCATTTGTGCCATACAATATTCCCAGACTCAAAGATTATATGCAATGACTTCGACAACTATATGGACCGTCTCAAACATATACCAGACACAAACAATATATTGAAAGAGTTAAAAGAAAAGATACCTATAGGTAAGATGGAACGTATACCATTAGATAACAAAAATATTGTGAGAGAGGTTTTGAAAAAAGCAGAATATATAGACTGGGATAGTATATCTGCTAGACTATTATATAGTGGTTCTATAAGAGTTCATGACATTGAAACACTTATGTCAAACGTTTTATATCTTAACTATACAAATGTTTTCAAAGAGAACATAGAAAAATATATTGAGGGTATAGAGTTTGTGAGATGTCATTGACAGAGTTGTATGAAAAATATAAAGACAAGGAAATATTTTTTTAGTGGACCCGCCGTTCTATAACATGGGATTTTCAATACCAAGTAGACTGGACTTTGAGAGACTCTTTAGAACTTTAGACGTTTTACATAACCATCATGCTTTTACTTTACATCCGATAAAAGTGGTTTGGAAACCGTTATGAGATGGTTAGAGGACATACATGACTATGAGTTTAGATATGACAAGATAGAATATGAGAGAGGTCCTATAAACTGGAGAAAGTGTCACAATAAAGAAATTTTACTAGTAAGTAAATGTGGTTTGAAATAGGACTACTTGTTTTAGGTTTTTTCCATTGTGTCATTTATTTATTTGACGTGGCAGAAAGATATAGAGAATATGAAGATGAACCAATGCCTGCAAATGTCCAGTATATGTACTCGTAAGAGATATTTTTATCTAATATTAAATGGACGCACAGAACTTAGCGAATGCACAGCAACCTGGACAACCAAACCCAGAGAATATTCCAAATGAAGTTAGAATACAAACTGCAATGGCAAACTATGGTCAAGTGCCAACAGATGTACAAATGCAAACTGCCATGTCAAATGACGCTGCGTTAGGTTTGCCACCATGGTATGCAAATATGAGATGGAAAGAGTTTTATACAACCCTGAAGTGGATATAAACAACTTTATGCAGATGACGCGAACACAGGAGTTGACCCAGAATATGTTTTCTACCAGAGGAGAAACAGAATGTATGAGCTCCAGTTAAAGAATGCTATGGAACTCAACAGGAAACGTAAGAGACTAGGCGGACATTAGATTTTTACATATAGTAAAATGGGTTTCTTCAGTAGTATTGGAAACTTCTTCAGAAGAGTTGGAAGAGGTATATGGAATGGAATAAAAACCGTAGGAAGAGGAATTTGGAACGGAGTCAAAAATATTGGTAAAAAGAGTAGGTCAGTTTGTTGGTATTATACCTAAAGACCCTGAACCAGAAGAACAAGCTCCTGTTATACAACAGCCTGAACCTGCACCACAGTCTAGTTGGCAACCACCAAATCAACACCTCAACCGTATTAAAAATTATATTTTTACCGTTCGATAGTAGTTGTATATGAAACTAAGTTCTAAGTAAAACGCATGGTATAATGGAACTATTCTCTTTCTTCCATCTGTAGTAAACCATACTTGAAAGTCTGAAATACTTCCACTTGGTGGTTCATATAGCTTTGTAGGTTTTTTCGTAAAAGTCATTTGCCAAGCATAAAAAAGAGTTTTGTGCACCAGAAAATGAAGCATGAACTATAATAGCATCTGAGTCGAAAACATTTTCATATGTTCCATTAGGGTTTTCGACTTCATAAAAGTCCGGGTGTACTGGATATTCTGCAGGCTGATTTAACATCCTCATAAATCTATACCATGCCAAGTTGTTATATTTTGTAGAAATATAAACGTTTTCTCCAAGGTCTTCTATTCTATTGATTTTAACAGTTGCATTTTTCCTGTCATATATAATATCGAGATGGTACTCTCCCTCGTCAATGTTATACTGGTTTGCATATTCGATATAGATGTCGTTTATTTTTTCTTGAAAAGCTTGAAGAGTTGTTTCTAAGTTTACAAGCAAATTCACTTGTAAAAGTTTTCCCTGTTCAAATTTCTCATACGTATGTTTTTCTTGTTATAGTATCGAACTTCAAAACCGACTGTAAATGGGAAACCATGTATGGCTTCTGAAATGAACTTCATTCTACGAAAGCCAATAGCTTTTGTGACAGATGGGTCTCTTAACCATCTTAACGGGTAGTCAAAACGATAGCCTTCATGCTTTACGGTCTCTGTCTCAAACTTTTGACCGACATTCGTAAAAGTTCATCTAATGGTTTAGTTGTAGCAACTCTTGAATTTTCTTTCTATTGAAAGCATATTTTATCTAGAATAAAAATGTCAAATGAAACAGCGTCTATGAGAGAAATACAACACAACCGACAACTCATTATACAAGCTCTAAATAAGAACACAACAAACTTTTCAAACTATTCTAAGATATCTGAGTCATTGAAAGAAGGAAACTTAAAACTGACTTTAAACCCAATGACAGATGAGTTTCTGTTTCAAGACAATAAGAACCATACTGTTTGTATAAATCCAACAAAAGGAACTTTAAACGAGAAACCTATAAAAGAACTTCTTTTGAAAGCAGATGTTGACAACAAAGCAGACAAAACATATGTAGACGATGCAATAGCAAAAGAAGAAGAAAGAGCTAACAAAGCTTATGCAACAAAGAACATACTCATCCTGAACTAGCAGACAAACATATGTTGACAATAAAATGTCAAGTGAAGTGACAAGAGTGAAAACGAATATTCTAAAAGACTCATACACATACCATTGCAAATATTACAAACTTACAAGAAACCTTAAACAGGAAAAGTGACGTTGGACATACACATTCTATATCTGAAATAACAGACTTAAACGTTAGCCTTGAAAAGAAAGCAGATAAAACATATGTTAACGATGAGTTAGCATGTGTGGCTAGTAAGTTAGAGAAGAAAGCAGATAAGGAATATGTGGATGAAAAAGATAACGAAATGAAAGAAAGGGTTGACTGGTACCATGAATGGACATCGAAGATTTTAAAAAGTAAAGCCGATACAGGATGGGTTTCAGGATGTTTAGACCTTAAAGCGGATAAAACATATGTTAACGATGAGTTAGAGAAGAAAGCAAATAAGACTCATACACATACAAGTTTTACAACTTTTACAGCAGATGATATTACACTAAACACAACCTTGCCAAGTAAAGCTCCAACAATACCACCGGCAACAAGTCTTGTAGATACTTTGATATCTAATGACAATAGTATTATACATCTAAGACAGGAACTCAATGTGCTTAAACAAATTTTGCCGAATCTTATTTACCCGGTTGGCTCTATTTATACGTCAATGAACTCTACCAGACCAGAAGTAGTACTTGGTTTTGGAACTTGGACTCAAATAGTCGACAGGTTTTTGTATTGTGCAAACTCTTCAAAGGAAACAGGTGGAAGTAAAACGATTTCAGGTGAAAACTTACCTGCGCACAGTCACTACATAGATTTAAGTACATCTCAAGCAGGTTGGCATAGTCATAGATATTGGAATTGGTCAGGAATGACAAAAGGTAAAGGATATGATGTTAAAGACGACGTTCAGTTTGCTATAAATTGTTACTGAGTAACACTGAGGGAGGAGGAACCATACACATCGCGTTTCGGTATACGCAAACAACGGACAAAGTAAAGACTACATGCCACCTTACATGACAGTTTACGCATGGTATAGAATTGCTTAGTCGTCATTTTCAACTTCTTTAGCATATTCGTCAGGAGTTGTCTTATATTGTTAGGAACTGTCTTTGAAAGTATACCACTTGAACTTTGACAAGTTTGAAACGAGGTCTGACAATAGTAGTTTATCTTCTGCTTGCAGTGTGTACATTTTGCCATGTTTGCCTAAAACTTCATAATATTCTCTTGTATACTTTCTTCTATTTTTACGAACACGAATGTGAGTACCTGTCGGTTCCCATTGTTGTCATAGTCAATAGTATTTTCATATGGGTCGCGTTAGGTATTTCTATTTTACTTTGTCACCTTTCTGAAGTTTGAAGCCGGCATTCTTTCTTGTTTGTCTCTTTTGACTAAATTATTAAATATATAGTCTTTCTCTAAGTCAGGGTTGTTTTCATTTCTTCGGGGAATGGTTTCCCAAACCTTTTTTGTTTACGGCTATTGTAAATATTTAAAACTTGTCTCATCTTTGCCATGGAGAAGTGTCTATATTTGTCGTCATATGACATTTCATTTGCTTCACCACCTTGTGGTTGGTTAAGTCTCTTAACATTTTTATACAACCGTCAATGACACCAAGAGCAGAATGGTTTTGGTCGACAATGAAATATTGGTTTACATTTTTGACGCAGATAGTTTTTTACATCGTCTGATTTGAAAGAACTTTCACAGTCAGATGTCAGTTTTTGTTGGATGGTATTTGTCAACGAATATTGTCAAGCTGCTAAGATATATAAAATAGCTTTGGACTGTAATGGTATGGCTTCACAGTATCTTGTGTTTTGACCGACAAATATTAGCCAGTATGGTGGTCCATCTTCTCTATACCTCGGAATGTTTTCCAAGATATCATAAACCAAGCATTTGGTGTTGAACTAAAGATTTTTATCATGAGTGCTTTCTTTGTCGCTTTAGAAACATAGGGTCCTTGTTTGAATTCGTCATTTTTTAACCCATAAGAAATGGGTTTATTTGGCGCGTTAGCAGGAGTTGCATCCAGATTTTTGCCCGCAGTGGGAACAATAGCCAGAGGTGTATTTGGAGTTGGAAGGAAGATTTTGAGTACATTAGGTATACTGAAAGAGAAAGCACAACTATTATACAAACTGTACAGAAAGGTTGGGATGTAGCACGAGATGCAACAAATCTTATTCCAAATCTGAACAAGAGGAAAAGTTCAAGGATGGATGGACAATGTAGGAAGACAAGCAGGAAACTATTATAAAAAGCAATGACTACTATAACCAAGCAGGACACTATATGGACCAAGGTGAAAGATTCTTTAACAGAGGATATAACCATGCACAACAATGGGTAAACAATAACCAACCTCAACCGCCTCAAACGTGGGAATGTAAAGTTTTTATTGAGATGAAATGAACAATACAGCATTGAGACAAATGGTTCAAGATGGATTTGTCGCTTCCAGCAGTTACACAACGTGTTGTCAAGTTCTTCCTATACCTCAGGAAGTTTTAGACGCGACTTAAAAAAACCTCAACACCAGTTGAAAACAAACCAAACTAAAATTTTTTACTGAGATGAAATGACCGAAGAAGTTGAAACGGTAGATTTGACACACAAACAAAAAGTTCAGAACCATTGTCAAAACCTGTCAAAGAACTTACAGATGAAGAGAAAAATTCAATAATAGAAAGTGCCAGGTCTGGAAATACAAACCCTAACTACAAAGTCACTTTTCATAAAAATGGAACGGCTAGTATCTCAAAAAGAGAACAGACTCTCACAAATAAAATATTGAAGTCTGAAGGAGCTTTCGAGACACAGATGGAAAAGTTTACTTCACTGACCAACAGTTCATTATAGAACATCTCATTGACTTAGAGTCGAAATATTCTAAACTTTACAACAACACAAAAGTTGAAAGGAAAACAAAACAAATGGCATATGATATTTATGAAGATGTTGACGACACAACTGTTCCTGCAAGTGAGGTAAAGTCAGAGGAACCGAAAAGTGACGAAAAACCGATAGAAGAAGAAAACCAAAACTGAAGATAAACCAAACCAAAGTTTAGTTTCCAAACTAAACCAAGTCAACCTTCATTAGCTGGTATGGGTTGGCGTCAAAGACTTATGGCTTCAGGCAGTTATGTAAAGTAAAGAGAAAAAAATATTTTTTATTTTTATAAAAATGCCCGCCATATAGAATGGATAGAAAATCTGCTAGAATAAAAGCAGAGTTACAAAGATATGGTTGGAGAGTTTCGAAGAAGTTTAAATATAGGAAGGGAAGACCCATAAAAGTCTATGACAAATTGTCTGGTCTTCGCTACGAAATGGATTTGGAAAACAGCACGTGCAAATTATCTAAACAGACTAGAGAGGTTAGAAGAAGAACGTCTTATGGACATGCCTTTCGATGTTAGTGAACCTCAAGTTGAAGGACAAACGGCTTTGCCAGATTCTACTGGAAACATGACGAACAATTGCATCCTTTGAGAAGGAAAAAAGTAGTGCAGAGGATGGTCATGCTCCCATGGAAAGAACAAGATATGCATATGAGAAGTACCGTGAAGTTAGAAGTCAAATTACTTCTGGTCGAACCTTTACAGTAAACTTGACGAAGGAAAGAACAAAGAAGGCTTCATGGGTGTACTTGCTGCCATACAAGACGGAAATAAGAAAGGTCACAATCTCAGATTGACCATAACAGATTTGGATGGTCACATTTACTATGCACATGGCAATGAACAAACAGCCGCAAAACTTCTTGACGCTTTCAAGACTACAAGAGAGAACAAATGGTTGACTCCGACTCAGACATTTTGGATGCAATTGAGGAATTGCAAGTGTCAAGTTCGAATGGTACCAACCTAACCCAAGCAGTCAGACAACATGCTGGATACTTCCCGTTCAGAAATAAGTCTGACATGACTTGACAAGGTATGGAATTTACAATTCAATTGAAACAATTGTTCAATGAACCTTGTATTCTTACATGTCTCAGGAACTCTGGTCTTGTTACAGATGAGAAGATGAAGTATCTTGAGTCATGTGTGAAGACAAGGTACATTCTCAGAGGTCAATTGGCAAAAATTGCACCGTTGGCAAATGTCAATATCCGAGTCAACATACCTACAGCTAAAGGTTCTTCACATGACGACTATGTTGTTGACTTCAAATTGCCATGGTTGAAGATTGTAATTGTCCACAACCACTTCATGTTGAACGAAAGTCTTACAAACCCATTGTTCGGAAAAGGCAAGTGCAACATTGTCAGAGCTGTAAACATTCTTTTCGAGAAAGGTTTGTTGGAACCAATTCCAGATGACAAGCTGACAGAAACTTTTGTACCAAAAGACGAAACAAACTTTTCACTGTTAGCAAGACCAAAAGTTGTTCCAGACAAAGTTCTAGTACAAAAGAAGTACACAATTCCACAAGGAGTTGGATTGTTCGGATACCAACCGAACCAGAAGAACTTCCAATGAGGTTGCAAGAACTTCAAGATGCTATAAACAACTTCCATTGAGACATCCAATTGACGTCAAATTGTATTGGAGAGCATCTGAGTTAGGTCAGAAGGTTTTATATGAAACAGGTTGCTTCGACGATGTTTATGAGATAACAGGGAGAAGTTTCTCAGAAGATAAGAGACTCACTTGAATTTCCACAAACTGGACCAATTGGTTGCGACAAGTTCGACTCAGATGAAAAAAATATACTATGTCGACCTTAACGCTGCATAATGAGGTTTGTCCAATATATTCCGACTGGAATTCCAACGAAGATGGTGAGTTCCCGGGAAGGAACTATACAGTTGGAAAAGTCATACAACAACTGTATGATATTAGGAAAGCTTCAAACCCCAAACTTGCAATGACACTCAAATTGCTTATGAATTCGACATGGGGATATTCCATAAGAAACCTCAAGAGATGAAGAGTAAACATTATGAGAAGGTCGACAACTTTGTTGAAAGGTTTTCTCCTTTTGTTTTGAAGTACGAATTCACTCAAGGTCAAGAGTGGCTTAGTAACCACATTAAAACCTATTGTCGAACATTGGTCTTACCCTCAGTTCGCAAAGGCAGTCCTTGACAACTACAATGAGTTCTTCTCGGAAGTCAAATCCAAAGTGAAGGTTTACTATGAGAACATTTGACGCACTCATGACGAACGAAGAAGGCTATAACAAACTCATTGAAATGGGTTTAGTCGGTGAAAAGATGGGTCGATTTCAAATTGACAAAATTTTCACCGAAGTTCATGTCCTCTCCAAGCGTAAGTAACTGGGGTGTTAAAGAAGATGGTGAAATAGTTAAACATTGCATGAGTAAAAAATTGCATGAAGTAAAAAACGTTTTTTAAAACCATATATTTTTACATATATTAAATGCTTCAGGTTGAAAAACAAAGAAACAAAAGTAGCAGATACAAAACCGTTAGACTATATCTTTACAAATGCTGGTATGACTATTTCAGATGAAGAAATTTTATCCCGAGCTTACAGGTTTGACTATCCAATTCGTTGGCTTCAAAGTCCTTCAGATGCAAAGGCAATAGGATTAGAAGAGTTTTTGTTTTCAAATAAACTAACGCGTTTATGTTCGCAGTATATTTTCATGGGCAGTATAAAGGTTCTGATGGTCTAATAGACAAATTTGATGAAATGAGGATCTTTACAGTTCGTTCAGACGAAAGTCTTGAGAAAACTCTAAATGACTTTCAAAACTCAATGAACAAATACTATTGGGAATTTCAAGAAAAATACGCCTCTTTACTAAATGGAACATACTATCTGAAACAGAATATGACAAGATGAACTCCACCGTTTCATTTCAAAGATTGAAATTAACCCTCCAAGAGATACAGAGTTTTTATTTTGGAAAGTAGACAAACGTTCTTGGGCACAATTTCTTCGGTTACTAAACCAGAACGAACCATTACCCACCAGATGGTCCATTTCAATTTATACTTCCACCAGCAGATTTGACAGTTTATAGAAATGTGTTCGACCCTCAAAATGTTATGTGTCATGCAAGTTTCAGTTCAAGCAACAATAGTTTTCTCATGTATTGGTAAGGACGTTTATGACTTTGCTTCTAAATTCTACGAACCACTAGTAACAGTTTCTCTGACTTTCAAGTTTGGTTCACAACAAATGGTGTGCAGCATATTATACCATTGTACTATGACTTTTATCTCGAATGTCTTTCATATATAACTACGGAAAAGTGCTGAAAAAGTATTGAAAAATACTTTTAGGTGAAGTGGTGAGATCTCACCTGTTTTCTCACCTCTTTTTTCACCCGTTGAATTTTCATGAATTTCCTTAAGATAGAAAAAAAGTGAGTTAAAATGAGATGTTTACTGAAGGGGTCCCTCGGTCCCTCGGTCCCTCGGTCATTTTAACTTCTCTGAAAAAGTGTGACAACATGACATTTTGACAACAGTCGGGAAAATGTCAAGACTTCTTCATCGTAACGAGTGTAAATGAACCAAAAATATATTTTAGGTGAAGAGGTGAGATCTCACCTGTTTTCTCACCTCTTTTCTCACCCGTTGAATTTTCATGAAATTTGGTCATTTTTCAGCAAAAATATATTTTAGGTGAAGAGGTGAGATCTCACCTGTTTTCTCACCTCTTTTCTCACCCGTTGAATTTTCATGAATTTCCTTAAGATAGAAAAAAAGTGAGTTAAAATGAGATGTTTACTGAACTGGTTGGATGTCGCCTTCTGTAGTTATGTAGAATGGTTGACCAGAGAAGTGTAAGAGTCCTCGGAGAATTTGGTTCATTCTTGGGAAAGGGTTCTCTCTGTTTGGAAGTAGTATCCAAGGACGCTTGGCAAAGAACTTTATAATGGCTTCCTTCTTTGCTTGCTTTATGTCGTCGTAGGCTGTCCCGTCTGGTATTTGAATTGGAATTCCAGTTTCAATTTCGATTTTCAGCGCACCTCTTCCAGACAACCAGAAGCCGAGGGACTTGTTGGCTTTGTCCTTGCCCAAGTACTGCTTAACAACTTCATTTATCTCTATAAGGTAAATTGCCTCATCTAATGGCTCGATGTTGTCCATTGTTCTGTTTCAGAACTAGTCTTGTACTGTTTCAGAACAATATTTGTACTGTTTCAGAACAATATTTGTACTGTTTCAGAACAATACTTGTTCTGTTTCAGAACAATATTTGTTCTGATTCAGAACAATATTTCCCGTCAAAGCTCTCAATTTGTGAGAAAAATTTTCTGATTCAGAACAATATTTGTTCTGATTCAGAACAATATTTGTACTGTTTCAGAACAATATTTGTACTGTTTCAGAACAATATTTGTTCTGATTCAGAACAATATTTGTACTGTTTCAGAACAATATTTGTACTGTTTCAGAACAATGTCCGACGTACCACCCAAAAATATATTTTAGGTGAAGAGGTGAGATCTCACCTGTTTTCTCACCTCTTTTCTCACCCGTTGAATTTTCATGAATTTCCTTAAGATAAAAAAATAAAGTTAGTATTTTTAAAAAAATATTTTTTATTTTTATTGTAAGAACATGTTAGCAACAACTTCACCAAACTCTTTAGTCATGAACCCAACTTCAATGTTAGTAGAAATGAAAAGCTTCATTCCTTCTTCATATACTTTCGAAACAGAAATCCAGAAGATAAAGCAGGAACTTCTCCAAGGAGATTTAGACTGTAGTGCGAAAGATGAAACAAATGAACAGTATCTTTATGAAATGGAGGACCTCATCGACCATCTACCTAAACTTCCTGAAATCCAACAACAAAAGCTCACTATTCCTGAATTTGAAGAAATTGAAGTCAGACCAACCGACTCGGTAGAAATAAAGAAGTTCATTCGTAAGGTAAACTATGAGTTTCTTGGATTTCATTGCAACCACAAAGTCATGGACAAAGATTGCGACATGGTATATAAGAACATCTCTGACATATATAAATCTGAAGAATTTAAGACCTACGACAACTTTGTTTCGTTAGTTGCTGAATGTGTATGGCAGATAAGAGATAAAGATAAAAGATGTAAAATATGGAATGGACAAATAAGACCCGCTATGTTTGAGTTAAAGAAAACCATTGACGCTATAGTTGTACTTGCAGGACAAATTTCAATGTACAATGCTAAAATGAACCCGCAATGTTCTAAATGTAAAGCGGCAATTAGGAAATATAACTACTCCGTCAAAGAGATAGAACGTATGCGAAACGACTATGCTGACTTAAAGAAAGAAGTAGAGAAACCAGCAGAAGATAAAATGGACATGTTAGAATTTCTGAACAAAAACTATCCAACTGCAGAAGATTTCCTTCTATCTGATGTCAAGAAGAAATATAAAGAGACTTTCGGCATAGTTAAAACATTCGATGTACTGACAGAAGAAATAGAAGCTACAAAACTGTTTAGAATTTCAAATATACATCGTACAATTCATGTAAAACGCTTGTGAAAAAAAACAGGTGAGAAAAGAGGTGAAAAAACAGGTGAGATCTCACCTCTTCACCTAAAATATATTTTTGCTGAAAAATGACCAAATTTCATTATATAACTGTTATTTTTTTACGAAGAGAACTTTAACACTTCGTCAAAAAAATCCCTGAAATCATATCTTTTATACAAAATTCAAGAGGTGAGAAAAGAGGTGAGAAAACAGGTGAGATCTCACCTCTTCACCTAAAATATATTTTTGCCGAGTAAAATGGCATATGGAACACATACTTTTTCAGTAAGGACATATGAGGTGAAAAAAGAGGTGAGAAAACAGGTGAGATCTCACCTCTTCACCTAAAATATATTTTTGGTTCATTTACGCTCATGTTTGACAAAACATATACACTCATTTCGATGAAATCATGACAAAACATATACGAAGAAGTTTATTTCCCGACTGTTGTCAAAATGTCATGTTGTCACCATTTTCAAAAAGATGTTAGTTGACCGAGGGACCGAGGGACCGAGGGACCTGGTGACACCTAAAAACCATCTACCCTGAAATCGTGAAAAAATGACCAAATTTCATTATATAACTGTTATTTTTTTACGAAGAGAACTTTGACACTTCGTCAAAAAAATCCCTGAAATCGTGAAAAAATGACCAAATTTCATTATATAACTGTTATTTTTTTACGAAGAGAACTTTAACACTTCGTCAAAAAAATCCCTAAAATCGTGAAAAAAATGACCAAATTTCATTATATAACTGTTATTTTTTTACCAAGTGAACTTTGACACTTCGTCAAAAAAATCCCTAAAATCATATCTTTTATACATGAAAATCATGAATTTCCTTAAGATACAAGATAGAAAAAATAAAGTTAGTTTTTTTAAAAAAATATTTTTTATCTTGTATGTAAGAACAGAAAATGACAAACATTGAGTTTGAAACAGTTAGAAAGATAGACAATGACACCAAAGTGGTTCGAATTGGTGATTTAAACGTAAGATACTCAAAGAAATACAAGAAATATTCTTTGTCAGACATTATATCTCCATCTGGAAAGAAAACATCCCACGACTGGGTTAGAACTGCTTCTACTCAGAAAATTTTGACAAGAAATCCTGAGCTTATGATATCAGTAGCATTCTATGGAACAAGAGCATATCTTATAGACAAAAGTCTTATACCAATAGTTTTGTTATGGTTAGACCCAGTTGTTGGATATAACTTCATAACATATGGTTCATTCGATACGGAACGTTGCAGTGAAGGCTTACTTTACATCGTTCAGAAACCGAAGGACTTCAATACAAAGAGATATAAGATGGGAAGAACATATAATATAACTAAAAGATATGACAGTATAGTCAATAGAGTTAAGGTTGTGTTCGTTAACGATATGAGAGCTGCTGAAACAGAACTACTTGAAAAGTTTGAGAAAATGTATGGTGCTCCCACGAAAGGTAAAGAAACGTTTGAAGTAGATGAGATAGGTAAAGCTATAAAATTATTTGACGAAGTTGCTGAAAAATACATGTAAAGCGTTTATTTTTGGTCTTTTGTGAAAGTCAGGAAATAACGCTAATTTTATTTTTTCTATCTTAAGGAAATTCATGAAAATTCAAGAGGGTGAAAAAACAGGTGAAAAAACAGGTGAGAACTCACCTCTTCACCTAAAATATATTTTTGCCGAATTCTGTATAAAATTCTGAGTAAAATAATTTTTAGGGCATGTGTCAAACCGTTGAGTTTTGACAATACTTGTACTGATTCAGAACAATACTTGTACTGTTTCAGAACAATACTTGTACTGTTTCAGAACAATACTTGTACTGACAGTAGCAGAGATTTTTATCGTCCAACCTTACAAATGTAAACTTATATCGTTCTATTTTCTTCACTAGGGTCTAACACCAAAGTAACCTTACAAATGTAAACTTATATCGTTCTATTTTCTTCACTTGGGTCTAACACCAAAGTAACCTATGTACATGAAATTTCACTGCATAAAAGGAAAAAACCTGCGCGAATCGGGATTTGAACCGAGGTCTTCGACGCCTGTAGCGAGGTAGCCCATACCACTGAGCTATGAGCCGCTTGCATATTTTTAAGTAAAATATAGTATATTTGTCATATAGTGAAGGATGACCAAACTTAAAAAAAATAACGCTAATTTTTTTCTAACAAATTTTTTTATTTTGTATGTAAAGACAGATATGTCAACAACAGAGAACACAACAACTGCTATCGTCCATGAAGCCATAAATGAAGAATACGAGTGGGTTCAGTTAAACAAACAACTCCGTCTCATTCGTTCGGTCAAAGATGACATGTACCAAATGCAAAGTATTTTGACAGCATGTTTTGCTCCAGATACTAAACACGCAGACGACTGGTTTGAATTAAATAGCACTCATGAACTCCTCAGTGAGTTCGAACATGTAGAACTTAAAAAGATGTACCAAGACAGACAAAACTTACCATCACATCTAAAAGGTATATATGTTCATAAGTTCCTAGTTAGTTCAATAGCAATGTGGGCTTCACCTCGTTATGCAATCTACATACTTATGCTACTTGACGAACTTTGTACAAAGCAGAGAGAAGATATGATGAAAGAAGACAAAAGCATTCAGAAAAGAATACCACGTTCGGTACCAAAAGGAAAGGAAAAGAACTATAAGTATATGATTTATACTGAAGAGATGGAGAAAGAAGAAGACAGAGATATGGTTATGTTGCATTTAGTCAGAAGAAACAACAAAAGCTTTTACGACCTTGCTAAGATTTACAAATCTGACAGAAATTGGTTCTATCGCGAAAACTTACCGATTTCAATGACACCAAATGAAGATGTGAAACAAATAGTTCAAGATACTTTACCTCAAACACACTATGATATTAAAGGTTGTACAATACTTACCTTCAAAGAAGATTTGCCGCTACTGAAAGAAAAAATAACAGAGTATTTTGACAACTTCAAACAAGCAGAGTAAATGAACCATTTATTTTTTCAAGCTTGACTTTTTACAATTTGAACTTTGTTTGCGTAGATGTGAATTCTGAAAGAAGTATGAGGGTCTTGTATGACTTTGTACTTCTCCCATAGTTCATGTCTGTCAAACTTACCTGCCATGGACTCTTTCATAAGTTCCATGAAATCGTCTTCGGACAATCCGGGGAAAAGTACAATGTCAGTAAGTATTCTCTTTACATCCTTACTTAAACTCTTTGCTGTCTGTACACAAATGACAACTGAGATGTTAAAGTGTCTGAGCTTCTTAAGAATTCGACACATGTCTTGTTCTCTGTTCTTTAACAAAGGATGAGAAGCAAAGTCATCTAAGATAAGAAGACATCTATGAGGGTAAGTCTTCCAATCGTAAGATTGCAATTTCTTCGAAATGTATTCTATCTCTTTCTGTTTGTTTCTGAAGTGTTTCTTCTCTAATATTCTCTGCATTTCCTCATTTGGGTCTTTAAACTTAGAATTTATATACTCATTTATAGCATTGTACTTCAAAACTCTTCTTTGGTACTTCTTTATCCAATCTAACAACTCAGTATCCTTTATACATACTAACTTAGACTTCTTTATAATATCTTTGAACGAATTGACGGTTTGGTCAAATTGACCAGAAGTACTACAAATAACAACTAACTCATAGAATGGGTTCTTCTCATCTAGTTCTTGTTGTTGTGCAGCCATTTTAAGATAAGTGAAAGTCTTACCCGACCCAGGTGGTGCAATTAGACCTGTTATACCATTCTGAGCAAATAAGAACTTGTCATGTATGGGTTTTATCTGAGCATTTTCCAACTTCCTCTTGTTCTTATTTAAAACATTCTCAAATTTTTTGTCAATGTCAGCAAACTTTTTTTCTAACATATTTTAGAAAAATTAAAATTTTTATCTTTTAGAAAATGTCTAGCGATTTCGCTATCTATATTCGAGACAAGCTTTTCGACAGCAAAACATCTGTCGACCATAAAATCTTACATAGTGTAAACAAGAAAGGTGAATTTGTTCTAAAGTTCTGTTTCTGGGAATATGACAAGAACCATAAAACATTAAGCAGAGAAGTCTTAAAATTTGTCAATGACAGACTTGTTGACAGAGATGACGCCTCTTGGAGAGATGAAGTCCAACAAAACTTCTTAGAATGCAAAGAAGACACATGCACTGTTCTTGAAGATGAAATAGAAAACAGAATAGAAGAGCTATTAAAGGACAAAGAACTTTTACAAAAATATGGTTCGGAGAAATTTGACATAACTCCACCAGAAAAGAAGAAGAGAGAAAAGAAAGAAAAGAAAGTAGAAGAAGAGAAGAAAGAACCTGAACCAGAGAAAAAGAAATTTGACATGTAAAAATAAAATTTTATTTTTAGAACATTTCTGGGTCAATGTCAATGTTCTCTTCCTCTTTAGGAGCAAACACTGGCTTAGACTCTAAAATCTTTTTACTCAATTTACCTTGAACTTCTACAACTTTAGACTCATAATATTCATAGTCGTCTGCTTTCTTTGGTTCATAAGGTATAACAAGTTTGTATGCTTTGCCTTCTTTAAGGTTTGAGAACCTTCTGTCAAAACTTTCTTTGACTGTTAACAAACCTTCTATGTCTAAGTCTTCAAATTTCGCACCATTTTTAGTCACAATAGCAAACTTAACTGGTTCGATGTTCCAAACTTTGCTGAATGAAGACTTTTCAAAATGGTAGAAGTAAACATTCAAATATGTGAATGGGTCTAGTTCTTCTTTAAGTCCTGACATGTACTTGTTTACTGAGATGAATTTCGTCATCTTTTCTATCGGATAAAAAAATATTTTTTTTTAAAATTTACTCAGAAAAATTTTTCTTTGTATATACACCATTCTGTACGTCTAAAAGACTTTTGACATTTGCCAAGAATGTTCGTTTAGACGCTGTCATATAACCATATTCTTGACAATATTGTTTATACGAATCGTACAATGACCTTTCATCTAAACACTCAAAGTCAGTTTCATCTATGAACAGTTCATATACACTCTTGTTTGCTTCTAACAATGTTTGTCTCTCTTCGGTATGTGGAATTTGTCTTGGATTGAACTTTGAAATATCTAATGTCATAAAATATGAGAACAAGTGGTTGTAAAAGTCAGATGTCAAAGTTTCTGACAAAGCGTCAAAATATTCTGTATCTTGCATATGAGAATCTGACGTTCTGACAACTACATATCTTCTGTCAGAACTTTCTAACTTCATCGGAACAGCATTGTTTGAAACCATAACGAAGTTTGCAACATTTTCACAAACTCTTTGGTCTTTATATTTTCTTTCAACAACTCCAACTTTGTCTGTTATAAGACTCTTCAAAGCATCTGAGTTCAAAACTTTTGTTGTATCTATACTTTGAAGTTCGTTACATACTATAAGTTTCATATTCTCTATTGAAGAGTTAAATTTACCGCAGATGTTTTCTAAGTTTGTCATATTCGGGTTCGAATAGCCCTCTAACAGTTTGCATAAGATATCTGTAAAGAACGTGTTCTTACCTGTTCCTTGTTTTCCAATTATAATGAGAGCAGTTTCATTCTTAGCACTTGGATGTTGTAAGATGTTTGCAAACCAACATAAGATATACTCATAGACTCTTTCGTTTCCATTGCATATAATTTCTTTGACATGGTCTAACCAAGCTTCTATAATATTTTCTTTCCATTCTACTTGTTCGTATTTATATCCAGTGAAGATAGAATAGAAGTTTGGAGAAGGTGTATAAAACTTTATACCACGAACTGAAAAATCTTCAACTTTGACAATAAGATATCCCAAGCATCTAACATCTTCATGCCAACTTGTACGACTTTTATTTTCTTAAGTTTCTGTTTACATTCTTGTTCTGAAACTATTGTCGCTTTAGGTTTGTTAAAGACTACATCCCATTCTTTCATAACATAACATTCTGGGCAGAGTCGACATAAATGACTAAACGTTTCAAATTCTCGACTGCTTTGTTATAGTCTCTAAATGGACACATATTTCTGAATGTTTGGAAGTCATAAAAATCTGAAACATCTATTCTGTACATTTTTATAAAAATAAAAAAAATATTTTTTTTTATTCTTGAGCTATTTGTTGCATTTGTTGTTCTTGAGCTATTTGTTGTTGAAGTTGTTCTTGTAATACAATACTTTCACCAGTTGCATCTTCCAATTCGAAACTTTCTGCCGTCATTGACAAATACATAGGACATAAAAGTTTTACAGGAACAAAGTTTGCGTCAACTAAGGTTAAGTTTATGTTTGCTAAAGTGTTTGAGTTTACTAAAGCTGAAAACTCTGCATTCGAATGAACAATAGGCAAACCAGCAGAGAATGTGTTATTTATACGCATAAGTATCTTTTGGTCATAGTAGTTTCTGTCGACATTCGAATAACACTTTGAACCTAAGTTTGAAACAATATATAAAATAGGTGTACTTAAAGTCAATGGAACAGACATTCCTTGTATGACACCTTTTCCTGTTATAGGAAACTGTTGGTAGTAAAAACCAGATATAAGTTTTGTATTATAGCTCATATTGTTTTATAGTAAACTCAGTCGGACATCCAAACATAATGAAACCTGCTCTAGTTGCAGCACATGTTACACCGTACTTAAAGTATTAAATAAGTCAACAAAACCTGTTGGTGGTATATCTGAGTAAGTATCTTCAAAGGAGTATTTTTTACCATTCACAACAATAAAATCTTCTGGTGTCAAAAGAGCAAAACAGCTTTAGTCGTCATTGTGTTTAAAGTTAGTTTACAATATCGTCCTTGAGGACTTTGTAAGTTTGTTGTTATAGAATTATATGACTCAGGGTTTTAGTCGTAATAGTATAAACCATTGTGTCTTCTGCCATTTACTTAGCAAATAAATTTTAATGAAATGTTGTGGTCGTCAAATATTTTTATAACGTCTGGGAAACTATATTTTAAGTTCAACGTTTCACCTCCTTTCATAACGTATATCTTGTCAATGACATTATATGAAACACCACAGCAACTAACGTCGGGTTCTATTTCTTTGATGTTTATATCGTCTGCCTCTGTCAAAAGTTTCAATAGTTCTTTCAAAACTTCATGAGGTGCAATGACATATGAGTTCACTTTTACAGGGTTGTGTTCGACCAAGTTTAACATTATACTTAAAGCTTGACAAATCTTCTCCTGAGTTTGAAGTTTGTCTTTCAGTTGTTGGTAGTCGTTTCGAATATCTGCAACAGAACTTAAGTCTCTGCTAACTTCAGGGTATGTTGGTTGTTCTTTTACAGGAACTATTGTTATACCATCTTGTCTTCGTATGGTTTCCCCACTTCAACATCTCTTCTTTGACATTGACAATAACACTTTGACTGTTTTTTGAGTTGGTGAATTTAACTTCACATCTGCCACTGCCATTAAACCTTTTGAAACACTTACGCTTCTATTTTTCGGAAATGACATTTTACTTAGAATAAAAAGATGGACGTATTGAGTATCTCTTCGAATTGAAGCAGAACAAAGTTTACACACACAAACAATACAAATACATTGACAGAATAGTTCTTTATACAAACAATGGAAAATGTTATAGAATAGCAGTCTTTGCTGAACCAAAATATTTTCATAAAGCAAAGAAAGTTGGTATAACTGAAATGGTGAAAGTTCTTGAAGCAGACAAAAATATAACTTCAAAACTGACCGATATTTCTAAAGGTAAGTTTATAATACAATTTTATGTCAAAACTGGCGTACTGTCAATATTTGACGGAGAGAAGTCAGTTCAAGAACAACTTACTGACCTGCTGCCAAAATCTGCTCGATGGAAGCTGTCGTTATGCCAATCTGAGGAGCTCCAGCAGGTTTCATCGAACGAATTTTCAAAAGAGCATCTTCCGTGAAAAGTGCTATTGGTTTTGTAAACTTCTTTGCTTTCAATTCATCTGGACCGTCTCTGTCACCAGTATATTGTATTTGAACTGTACCAACAGTTGAAATACCACCCATAAAGTCTTCTGAGTCAGCAAATGGAATGCCAAGCCAAAAGTTTGAACGGTCTCCATTTGTATATTGAGTTTTTGACCTCCTGTATGAGTCCATACTTTCACATATGGCATAATAGAACTTTGCATTTCAGGGTTAATGGTTGTTGTGAAGTTGTTGTTAAAGTTCATAGCATCTAATGTCAAGTTGTATGACCTCATATCCTCAACTGTAGAATATTCTTCTCTTGGATAATATTTGCCATCTATGTTTATATGATATTTAATACCAGGGTTGTAGAAACAAGAATAGTCATTTATAGTTCGTCTGAACAGTACAAACATAGTATCTGCATGTTTCATTGCAGTTGTTAAGGCAATATCTGTTCTTGCACCTGGGTCAGCACTTTGGTTTCCAACTTCACCTGCAAAGTCTTTGACAGATATTTGGTGTATAGGGAACATAAGTGGAACTGCAATATATTTGGCAGCTAAAGCATTTGAAATATCTGGGTCCAACATATAGACTGCAAGTCTGCTTTCTATTCTCTTGCATTCAAATTTTTCGCATGTGAACTTAACTGGGTCCCAAGCAGTTCCAGCAGCATTGAAATAATAGTTTACTTCAGTGTTGAGGTTTGAGAAACCAAAGTCTAAGTCAACCTTGCCTTTGCAAAAGTCACAGAACTTGGCTCCACCAGTTCCAGCTACAGTAAGAGTGAATGGGTCTTGTGTTGGTGCAATGACTAAGTTATTTTTGCTTGGAGTAAGTTCGATAGAAATTTTTCCTGCCCAGTTTGGCAAGTATCTTAAAAACCTGAAGATGAGGAAAGATGACAAAGGAACTCTAAGTTTCATTTTACTTTGGTTACTGCTGCTGCAGTTTGTCCAGAAAGGTCAACATAAACTCCTGGAACGTTAGGGTCAAGTCTTCTTATTTTCTCAATAGTTGCATACTGGTCTGTTTGTTCTCTAGCTTGTGGTTGTACTGAGTTTCTTAAAGCGAACCATTCATAGTTTGCCCATGTTACTGTTTGAACTAAGTCAGAGTTAGAATATATCTTATATCCCATGAAAACTTCTGGAGCATATTGGTATCCGACATAGAAAATTCCATTGCAACCTTTCTTGTCAGACAACTTGGCAGAAGGTTTTATTTCAATGTCTTGTTCCACGTATAAGAATGAGTTGTCAATAGAAATAATATGAAACCTGTCGCAAGCAATATCTACTGTTGTTGAAGAACCTTCTCCAAACTCACCTACGTTTCCATAAGAAACAGCAGTTGTATATTCGTAAGTTCCAGGAACTATTTCTGACCTTCTAATGGCATTGTCGCATTCGTTATACCATTCGGAAACATTTCCGTTCATGGCATCCAAAACTGTTGGCGTTATATTCTGAGCGGCGTACATTTCATATGGGTAAAAATATAGAATAGTTGGATTTATGTGTCATAATAGAACCCACTCGGACCAAGCTTTACTTTCTTCCTGACTGAGTTTTTAACTCTTCTTTTTCCTTCATTGCCACTACTTTCACTAGTTGCATCTTCACTACTTTCACTTTGTTCTACTCTTCTCTTCTTCTTTGGTGTCGCTTTTGGTAACTTGCCCTCTGCTTCAAGTTGTTGCATCTTTGCATCATGTTCATCTAGTATGTTGCAAATTTCACGTGTCCTTTTTGCCTTTAGGCTCTGGTCGCCCATCTCAGGTAACCTATATCCTAGAAAGATTTTGTCATAGTTTGTATTTGAGTCTTCGCGTATTGTTTGCATGACTCTTTCCTGAGTTTCCGGTTCAAGCTCTTCAAACAGAGCTTGTCCATATGGAATAAGCTCGTTTCCAAATATATGTTTTTTGTAGCCATTCTGGTTTTCTTTCCATGTTACCAACAATATCTTTTGTGAATGGGAAAGCTTTTACCCAATCTTTCAGTCTTGGGTCATTTATTTCTGTAGTTGGTTTTATTTTGTCAAGGAACATGTTTTTCAATACTAACATTTCATTTGTACTGTCCATTTGAGTTTTCTTAAATATTCATCCCTTCTCGGTTCATTGTCTGCAAAGTAAGTTTTTATGACATTTTGTAAACTTTCGTTTGCAAGGTCATGTACAATAGGTTCTCTTCCTTCTATCTCCCTAACTTTCTTTCTAAACTCTTCACCAAATATACCATCTCTATGGTTCTGTGTAGTTCTTTGAGATAAATGTTCTAGAACGTCAGGTGTTATATTTCCATCAGCCATGTTCATTTCATACTGGTTCAAAATATCTGCATCTTTCATATCTTTCAATGGCATTAAAGCCGCGCTGAAAATACCAGCTAAATCTGGTTCACCATTCACTTCCATTGCGTCTACAACTTCTTGGAATTGTGGTTGTAAGTTTATGAACCACCTATCCGGGTTAGCTTTATGACCCATCTCATTGTAGTTCCATAGTCTGCAGAAACAAAAGTAGGTTTGTTTCCATATTGGTTAGGTTCTGAATGAACTTTAAACAATGTTTCATTCATATGTTTTGTTGAAATTTAACCTTTTATTTTCACCGAGTTCATCCAAAGATTAACGTTATATGCTCGTAAGTAAAAAGGGTTGTTGTATTTGTGTACATTTTCTTTCAGTTCTCCATTCTATGCTGAATATTTTCATCTGATGTTGGAGTCTTTTGTATGTCGGCAAACATTTTTCGATATTCTTCTACCATGTCAGCCGAATTTTCTTAGACTCTTGGAAAGATTCCATATTCACCTCATACTCTTGTTGAGGTCAATATTTTTCGGCTGTTCCAAATCTTCATCTGGTTCTGTGAAGTTAGTTTCCAAAGGAGGGACTTGTTCGTTTCCTTCAGGCTCTTCTAGCTGTTGTTGCTGAACTATTTTCTTCCATGTCTGGTTGTATCTGAACTTCTTCCTGTGGAGTTCTTGTACCTCATCTGCTGGCATTTCATATATTCCGAGACCGTTTTTAACAAGTTCCCTAAAAGTCATCCGGACTCATAAACCTTTCTTCTTCGTTCCGTCTTTATTTTACGCGTTTCATGAAGAAAGTTGAATTGTCATTTAAGCTCTGACACCAAATATCTCGGAGTAAATTCAGTCATGTCATTTGGAGATATGCTATTAAATCATATCCCTTAGCGAGCTTGTATTTTCCAGGTTTGAAATTATATCCCATTTGGTGCTGAGCCATAAAGCTAAATAGGTTCGGGTCAGTATTTCCTTCCTTGAACTTTCTAATAGCTTCTTTATATCTGTCACTAAAGTCAAGAGTAGCTGGGTAACCATAGTCTTCTTTAAGCATTTTTAAGAAATCTTGGTTTCCTTGTTCTCTACTTCTTTTATGTCCTTGCTCTGTTTGTGGTTGTTGTGGTGCAGTGTTTTGAACTGTTGGTTGTGGTGCTGGTTGTGGAGGTGGTTGTTGTGCTGGTTGGTTGTGGTGCTGGATTTTGAACTGTTGGTTGTTTGTGTTGGTTTTTGCATGCCTGTGTCTGTGTCCATGTGACGATGTAAATGTTTTAGGTAGTCCTGGTGCAGGTGCTTCTCTTGGAGGGTTTGTGGTATATAGGTTCCACTAGCTAGTATATAAGTTCCACCAGCTGGTATATAAGTTCCACCAGCTGGCACATATGTTCCATCTGCAGCATAATGTCCGACCTGACTTTTCGTTTTTAAGAAAGCATTTACTAGGTCTGTTTTGGTCTGTTGTAACTCTTTTTTTGACTTTCCACAACAGTTGCTCTAACGGCGTCATAGGCACTTTGAACTGCCTGTCTCGTTGCTGCCATCTGTTATTTTCGTCATATTTTGTGCTACTTCTCTTAACTCTTTGTCGAAACCTTCAGACTTCAGTTTCTTTCCAGATGAGAAGTCGTTCACTAGTTTCACACTTACTATGAAGAGTTCGAAGGCGTTCTTAAAGTCAGCATTCATTAAAGCTTCATTGAACTGTCTTCATCCGCTTGTATTTTTGTCCTTATTGACCCTATAAGTTGGGCTGCTTTAGCGTTGGCTTGGGCATCTAACCAGTCATGTTAGCTTTTATATATTCTGCGCTTTTCATTGCCTTTTGCATGGCTGCGTCGTTATTTTTACTTTCTTGTGCTAAGTTTTCATACTGTACGGTTTGGTTTTGCAACTGTAAAAGTTTTTCTGCCTTTACATTTGCTTTCAACTTCTTTTTTATACTCATCGCTATCCATATATGTCTTCATGGCTTTTTGTTTTATCTCTTCATCTTTCAGTACTTTATATTGAGTAGTATGGTTTTCAAATTTATGACATCTTGTTCCATTTTTGCTACTTCTGCTGCTTTTTTGACACTTTTTTCGCATATTCCTCTGTACTTAGTTCTTTCAGTTGTCTTCTTTCTTTTTTCTCTACGTTTAACTCATTTAGTTTCTTTGTGTGTCTGTCATATTCTAGTTTCTTTTCGTTTCACTTATTTGCTTCTGTATGTCTATGTTTGACTTTTTGAATCTGTTATTTGATTTTTGAGTGAACTCAAATTCATTTGACTTGAGGGTTATAAGCTGTTCCGTCTGCAGCTCCACCATAGCCTGCCATTTTCGCTAAAAGTGCCGCTCTTAAACCTCCACTCTGTGCACCAATAACTCGGTTTAAAAGCATAGGGTTGCTTGACATTTGTTGCAACATAGTGGGTCATTCATCATTTGTTGTTGCAACTGTTGTTGTGGTGTCAGTTTTACTATGGATGTTTCAATGCTCCCTTCCTCTTACGTATATTCTTACGTAGCTTACGTGGCATTTTAAGTGAAGTTAAAAAGCGGTTTTTGACAGATGTTTATATGACACTTTTTGTTCAGCTCAAAAAACTACTCGGTCAAAGTGTTGTCAGTTTTGTAAAATAACCGTCCTATCTCATTCTATAAGGGGAAAAAGGCTTCTCAAAGTTTACTTCCGTGGAACGCCTGTAACTTTTCCTGTAGCGACGATAGACCCTTACTTGTCCGGACAAAGTTATACTAAACATCTTCAGGGCTAGAGGGCGCAACGCGCCTGGAGGCCCCCCACTACCTTTTTTTTTTTTTTTTTTTTATTTTATTTTATCCACATATGTATATATAGTAATTTGAGAAAACTTTTAGGAAAAAATAAGTTTAATAAAAATCTGAATTTTACTTGTTGTGGGATTGTTATTAATTGACACTCCAGAAAAAAAAAAAGGTAGTGGGGCCTCCAGGCACTTCGTGCCCTCTAGCCCTGAAGATGTTTAGTATAAATGAAGTTTTTATTCGGAGGGCTTCCAGGCACTTCGTGCCCTCTAGCCCCGAAGATGTTTAGTATAAATGAAGTTTTTATTCGGAAAATTGTTAGTCTTCTGGTGTGAATTCGGAGGACTCTTCTTCTTCCTCCATTGCTTCTGGGAAGAAGCCTTCTTCTGGGTCGAAAACATTATATAATGTGTCGCTTTTCACAAATTATATATGTTTTCATGTTTTGTCACTTTTCTGTCACTTTTCAGGAAAAAACATTTTATTATTATATATAATGAATTTTACAAAACCACCGTTACCGTTCTTTGGAAATAAGAGTAAATGTAAAGATATTATATTGAGAGAACTTAAGAAACTACCGAATGGTCTAACATTTGAGATTTGTTCGGTGGAAGTTTCTATATATCCCATTTGTGCCATACAATATTCCCAGACTCAAAGATTATATGCAATGACTTCGACAACTATATGGACCGTCTCAAACATATTCCAGACACAAAAAAAATATTGAAAGAGTTAAAGAAAAGATACCTATAGGTAAGATGGAACGTATACCATTAGATAAGAAAAATATTGTGAGAGAGGTTTTGAAAAAAGCAGAATATAGACTGGGATAGTATATCTGCTAGACTATTATATAGTGGTTCTATAAGAGTTCATGACATTGAAACACTTATGTCAAACGTTTTATATCTTAACTATACAAATGTTTTCAAAGAGGACATAGAAAAATATATTGAGGGTATAGAGTTTGTGAGATGTCATTGGACAGAGTTGTATGAAAAATAAAGACAAGGAAAATGTTTTCTTTATAGTGGACCCGCCGTTCTAACACATGGATTTTCAATACCAAGTAGCTGGACTTTGAGAGACTCTTTAGAAACTTTAGACGTTTACAACCATCCATGCTTTTACTTTACATCCGATAAAAGTGGTTGGAAACCGTTATGAGATGGTTAGAAGATATAAACGACTATGTGTTTAAATATGACAAGATAGAATATGAGAGGTCCTATAAACCGGAGAAAGTGTCATAACAAAGAAATTTTATTAGTAAGTAAATGTTTTGAAATAGGACTACTTTTTTAGGTTTTTTCCATTGTGTCATTTATTTCTTTGACGTGGCAGAAAGATATAGAGAATATGAAGATGAACCAATGCCTGCAAATGTTCAGTATATGTACTCGTAAGAGATATTTTTATCTAATATTAAATGGACGCACAGAACTTAGCGAATGCACAGCAACCTGGACAACCAAACCCAGAGAATATTCCAAATGAAGTTAGAATACAAACTGCAATGGCAAACTATGGTCAAGTGCCAACAGATGTACAAATGCAACTGCCATGTCAAATGACGCTGCGTTAGGTTTGCCACCATGGTATGCAAATATGAGATGGAAAGAGTTTATACAAACCCCGAAGTGGATATAAACAACTTTATGCAGATGACGCGAACACAGGAGTTGACCCAGAATATGTTTTCTACCAGAGGAGAAACAGAATGTATGAGCTCCAGTTAAAGAATGCTATGGAACTCAACAGGAAACGTAAGAGACTAGCGGACATTAGATTTTTACACGTAGTAAATGGGTTTCTTTGGAAGAATAGGAAACTTCTTTCGAAATGTTGGAAGAGGTATATGGAATGGAATAAAATCTGTCGGAAGAGGAATTTGGAACGGAGTCAAAAATATTGGTAAAAGAGTAGGTCAGTTTGTTGGTATTATACCTAAAGACCCTGAACCAGAAGAACAAGCTCCTGTTATACAACAGCCTGAACCTGCACCACAGTCTAGTTGGCAACCAAATCCAACACCTCAACCGTATTAAAAAATTATATTTTTACCGTTCGATAGTAGTTGTATATGAAACTAAGTTCTAAGTAAAACGCATGGTATAATGGAATTATTCTTTTTCTTCCATCTGTTGTAAACCATACTTGAAGTCTGAAATACTTCCACTTGGTGGTTCGTATAACTTTGTAGGTTTTTCGTAAAAGTCATTTGCCAAGCATAGAAAGAGTTTTGGGCGCCAGAAAATGAAGCATGAACAATAATAGCAGCTGGGTCGAAAACATTTTCATATGTTCCATTAGGGTTTCGACTTCATAAAAGTCTGGGCTGTACTGGATATGCTGCAGGCTGATTTAACATCCTCATAAATCTATACCATGCAAGTTGTTATATTTTTGTAGAAATATAAACGTTTTCTCCAAGGTCTTCTATTCTATTGATTTTAACAGTTGCATTTTTCCTGTCATAAATAATATCGAGATGGTATTCTCCCTCGTCATGTTATACTGGTTTGCATATTCGATAGATATCGTTATATTTTTCTTGAAAAGCTTGAAGAGTTGTTCTAAATTTACAAGCAAACTTAACTTGTAAAAGTTTTCCCTGTTCAAATTTCTCATACATACGTTTTTCTTTGTTATAGTATCGAACTTCAAAACCGACCGTAAATGGGAAAACCATGTATGGCTTCTGAAATGAACTTCATTCTACGAAAGCCAATAGCTTTTGTGACAGATGGGTCTCTTAACCATCTTAATGGGTAGTCAAAACGATAGCCTTCATGCTTTACGGTATCTGTCTCAAACTTTTGACCTACTTAGTAAAAAGTTCATCTAATGGTTTAGTTGTAGCAACTCTAGAATTTTCTTTTTCTATTGAAAGCATATTTTATCTAGAATAAAAATGTCAAATGAAACAGCGTCTATGAGAGAAATACAACACAACCGACAAACTCATTATACAAGCTCTAAATAAGAACACAACAAACTTTTCAAACTATTCTAAGATATCTGAGTCATTGAAAGAAGGAAACTTAAAACTGACTTTAAACCCAATGACAGATGAGTTTCTGTTTCAAGACAATAAGAACCATACTGTCTGTATAAATCCAAAAAAAGGAACTTTAAACGAGAAACCTATAAATGAACTTCTTTTGAAAGCAGATGTTGACAACAAAGCTGACAAAGAATATGTAGACGATGCAATAGCAAAAGAAGAAGAAAGAGCTAACAAAGCTTATGCAACAAAAGAACATACTCATCCTGAACTAGCAGACAAAAACATATGTTGACAAAAAATGTCAGTGAAGGACAAGAGCTGAAAACGAATATTCTAAAAAGACCATATACATTCTTATATCTGATATTACAAACTTACAAGAAACCTTAAACAGGAAAAGTGCCGTTGGACATACACATACCATTGCAAATATTACAAACTTACAAGAAACCTTAAACAGGAAAAGTGCCGTGGAATACACTCCATTGCAAATATTACAAACTTACAAGAAACCTTAAACAGGAAAAGTGCCGTTGGACATACACATACCATTGCAAAATATTACAACTTACAAGAAACTTTAAACAGGAAAAGTGCCGTTGGACATACACATACCATTGCAAATATTACAAACTTACAAGAAACCTTAAACAGGAAAAGTGCCGTTGGACATACACATACCATTGCAAATATTACAAACTTACAAGAAACCTTAAACAGGAAAAGTGCCGTTGGACATACACATACCATTGCAAATATTACAAACTTACAAGAAACCTTAAACAGGAAAAGTGCCGTTGGACATACACATACCATTGCAAATATTACAAACTTACAAGAAACATTAGAGACAAAAGCAAATAAGACTCATACACATACCATTGCAAATATTACAAACTTACAAGAAACCTTAAACAGGAAAAGTGACGTTGGACATACACATACAAGTTTTACAACTTTTACAGCAGATGATATTACACTAAACACAACCTTGCCAAGTAAAGGTCCAACAATACCACCGGCAACAAGTCTTGTAGATACTTTGATATCTAATGACAATAGTATTATACATCTAAGACAGGAACTCAATGTGCTTAAACAAATTTTGCCGAATCTTATTTACCCGGTTGGCTCATTATATGTTTCAATGAACTCTACCAGACCAGAAGTAGTACTTGGTTTTGGAACTTGGACTCAAATAGTCGACAGGTTTTTGTATTGTGCAAACTCTTCAAAGGAAAACAGGTGGAAGTAAAACGATTTCAGGTGAAAATTTACCTGCACCAGTCACTACATAGATTTAAGTACATCTCGAGAAGGTTGGCATAAGCATAGATATTGGGAATGGTCAGGAATGACAAAGGTAAAGGATATGATGTTAAAGACGACGTTCAGTTTGCTATAAATTTTACTGGAGTGACACTCTGGGAGGAGGAGACCATTCACATTTCGTTTCAGGATATACGCAAACAACCGGACAAAGTAAAGACTACATGCCACCTTACATGACAGTTTACGCATGGTATAGAATTGCTTAGTCGTCATTTTCAACTTCTTTAGCATATTCGTCAGGAGTTGTCTTATATTTGTTAGGAACTGTCTTTGAAAGTATACCACCTTGAACTTTGACAAGTTTGAAACGAGGTCTGACAATAGTAGTTTTATCTTCTGCTTGCAGTGTGTACATTTTGCCATGTTTGCCTAAAACTTCATAATATTCTCTTGTATACTTTCTTCTATTTTTACGAACACGAATGTGAGTACCTGTCGGGTTCCCATTGTTGTCATAGTCAATAGTATTTTCATATGGGTCGCGTTTAGGTATTTCTATTTTTACTTTGTCACCTTTCTGAAGTTTGAAGCCCGGCATTCTTTCTTGTTTGTCTCTTTTGACTAAATTATTAAATATATAGTCTTTCTCTCTAAGTCAGGGTTGTTTTTCATTTCTTCGGGGAGTGGTTTCCCAAACCTTTTTGTTTACGGTTATTGTAAATATTTAAAACTTGTCTCATCTTTGCCATGGAGAAGTGTCTATATTTGTCGTCATATGACATTTCATTTGCTTCACCACCTTGTGGTTGGTTTAAGTCTCTTAACATTTTTATACAACCGTCAATGACACCAAGAGCAGAATGGTTTTGGTCGACAATGAAATATTGGTTTACATTTTTTGAACGCAGATAGTTTTTTACATCATCTGATTTGAAAGAACTTTCACAGTCAGATGTTAGTTTTGTTGGATGGTATTTGTCAACGAATATTGTCAAAGCAGTTTTCACATCTAAAATATTTTTGGACCATAATGGTATAGTTAGTATCCCTAAGTCGTGTACTGTGGCACTGCGCGCCTCCGTACACCACTTAGCGGTTTTGACACTTTACGAAACCGGTAACGTATATTTTACAACACAACCATAACACCAACTTAACCTTAAATATTTACAAAACCGTCTGACACATAAACGACTTCACTAACGACTTCACTAACGACTTCACTACCGTCCTCACTAAATAAAAATAACCTTATTTTTATTTTTTTTTTAATTTTTTATTTCATTACAAAGACATGTCCGACTACATTTACTATGACTCTTTCCCAGAACGTTTCCGTGAACTATTCAAAACTCAAGTAAAACTGAGGAACATGCATTTTAACAAAGACAGACCCATCGACGATGAAAGAAACCCTGAATATATTACAATCCCTTATGACGCAAAGTTCATTGCATACATTCCTTATGGTCGCAGAGGAACGAAAACTATTTCAACAAAGAACAAAAATTATTTCTGGAGCGATGAAGAAAATTGCCTTATCTACATAAATGCATACTTAAATAAAGCTACATATTGTACAAAAGAAGGTTGGACTGGATTTGAGCTCTACATATACGACGACGATGGAAACAGACGTTGTGTATACCCATACGATAATATGTACCATTGTTTTCATCAAGCATTAAACGAATACATAGTCAGTAAGGGTCTCATTCCTGTTGAGTAGATATGCTTTATTTTTGTTCCCACATTTATATAAAAATTAATGATATCACCACCCTCACACGTATGAAAACATAGCACAAAAATAAATTTAGGTGAAGTGGTGAGATCTCACTTCTTTTTTCACCTGTTTTTTCACCCTGTTGAATTCATTGCTTTATAACTCTCTTCCTTGGTTTCTTTTTAGTTGCTTTCTTCACGTCTGTCTCCAACTTGACTGTCTTTCTTCTTCGTCCATAATGATACCAATTACTTCCACCAGTCAATGGGTCAAATGGTCTTTCGTAAGGGTTTCCATACATTCCATAAGGTCCGTATGGATAAACCGCTGGTGGAGAAGAAACATTTTCTTTAGTTCCATCGACTCTATTTAAATGCATTGTTTCACCTTTCATCTGGTCATTAAAGTCTTTTGCGTGTTTTGCAAACTCATCGTCCTTTCCTAAAGCATTTTCTGACTCAGTCGCAACCAAATTGGATGCTTTATTTATGAGCCCTATTTTATTTAATCTTAACTTCTTTGCAACCCAGCCTCCAATCTTCCCTTTATTTGCATCTAATGTCTTCGAAACCCTTCCTCCACTCATTTTATTTACTGCGTCATAAGCTCCAAGTGCTTTTGCTCCAAATGCTAATGCTTTTGTTCCCATTGCGCCTAAAGCTGCCCAAGCTACCATTTACACCATATTAAAATCATCTCTCTTCAATATTATCTCATAAAAGTTCTCGTTACTGGAGAAAGTCAATGAAACATAAGCGTTCTCACGGGCTTCGCCCTCACCGCTTTGCGGTCTATCTAACTTCTTTCTTATATCATCTATACGCTTCAAAATGTCTGAACAATTGCTAACATCTTCGACAACAGTTATTTCATCATGAATGACCTTCAAGAACAAGCTCATTTAATATGCTATTAAAATCATCTCAATAATGAGTCCATCCTTTCCGTCTTTGGGTAGCACAACATCTTTCATTGAAGAAGGTTCGACAAGTCTTATGTTAAACTTACTGACAAAGTTTGTTATACTATAATGCTTCGGCGGCGAATACATGTAGTTTGAAAGACATAATATAGATTCTTCAGCAAATTCACTTATACTGGATTTTATAACAATGTTCTCACGAGACCAAATACCACCAATTGACAATCTTGTAAGCAATCCTGCTGAACCTTCTACTGTAAACGTCGATGGTAACATTCCACGAAGGTCATCTATTGACATCGTTGAGTCACTGAATTTAAATATTTTCTTAAAGCAATCGTCATTATCTAACCATGCAATAGCTTTGAAGTTTTCATTCGAATATACATCTGCTTCATTAAATGTAAAACCTGACTTCTTTGCAGAGACGACTTTAAAATCTATTGTATTTGTTTCAAAATTATATACTATGGTAACTTCTGAAGGTAATGGATGTCCTTCCGCAGTCAGTTGTTCTCTCACTACCGTTTGAAGCTTTGTGTTAAAAACTTTCATGTCATCTCCTGTGTCTAGGTTCACATACACAGCAACAGGAAAACTATCTTGCTTCTTTGTTTCATCATTATACCTCAAAACATTAAAGTTCTTCAATAATATTGTTCTTCCTGCTGGAATACTTCTAACTTGTCTTATTTCAATAGCTTTCTCACCTCCTACATACTCTACCCAGTGTCTTGGATATTCATAAGTATACTGACTTTCTTGAATTTTGGTAGGTTTCATCATAACGTGTTCATAGTATATCTTTATACTCTTGTCAGTTAGACTCGGTGCTATGTTCTGAATATTTCTGACTTGCATTTTTAATGAAGATAAAATGAAGCATTTAATACATGACGTAGATGAAGACATGAATGAAAGCAGTGAAAAGCTCAACAGTTCTCTCATTCTTCCTTTCAGTAAGGACTATGAGTTCTGTTCAAATGGTGTGATTTCTATTGTGGAAAGATGGGTTCAGGTAAGACATTCAACCTCATTCGTCATATACTCATAACAGAGCGTTTAGGAAACGACTCTTACTATGACCAAATCATTATATCAGCAACTTCAGACTCTATGGATTCAACAGCGAAAACATTTATGTCAAAAGTTCAAGCCTCTGTCGTTAAAGTTCCAGACAGTGAACTCATTGAATTTCTTCAACGTTACATTCGACGTAAGAGAGAAATATTATGCCATCGTTGAATTTATACAGTCAGGAATGCAAAAGACTTCAGAAGAGATGGAAAGAATTATTGACAAACACCACTTACGTCAATACTCAGGAGTTTACGATATGAAACGACTGACAAACTACATTCTGTCAAAACTTTCAAAATACCCCTTCAAAAAGTATCCTTCAAACACTCTGCTCGTTTGTGACGACTTCGCCGGAAAAGTTTAGTGTCAAAAGCAGACTCACCATTAGCTAACATCATAACTAAAGTCAGACATTACCACTTAACTGTAGCAATACTTATGCAAACATGGCGTTTCCTTGCTTTAAACATAAAACGTCTCATAACTGACTTCGTTATCTTTCAAGGTTTCTCACGCTATGATATTGAACTCATTTGGAAACAGTCAGGTATAACATTACCTTTTGAAGAAATTTGGGAAGCATATAAGTCTCTCATCTCTCCTCGTTCATACCTTGAGATTCATATCATGACTAATACCATTAAAGTCAAAAATATTCCATGGGAACGACCAACATTGTTTTAAAGTTTAACCTTCAATTGACTGATGGTAAACAAATTCCATGCATCTCTGTCGCCATTTCTGTTAATATTTTTGCTGTCATTCATATCATCCACTTCCCCATCCGTTAGCTTTTGAGGATATGCGTTAGAATAGCTGTTCTTAAATGAAGGCTTTTCACCTTTGAGAGCATAAACTCTATAACTTTCTGCATACTTTATGTTTGAACCTCCTGAGCCATCATTGACATAAATTTTTATAGGCTTCCACCCTTTGTTCATGTTCCTGCTTCTTCCCTTAGCTCTTTTGTTCAGTAGTTCTACATCTTTATACACAGCTCCTGTCTCAGTGAATTCAACAATATTTTCATTCGTTAGCTTTACATTCAAACCCTTGTCGAGTATATTGTTCATTTCATACATATAAAAGGTTTTTATTCTATATGAAATGAGAAGCAAATCCATCTTAGCTGGTGCCGTTAATGTTCCAATTGAACCAACATCAAATGTTGACTCACGAACGACAAACAATATTGTCATAAAGAACTATAGTTCAGAGTGTTTGAAAGAAAAAGAACCAGAACTTAAGTCGGGAGGGCTCAAAGAGCCCATCTTGGCGCATGGCGCCGTGAATTTAAACTCAGCTTCAAACGCTAACGCTACATCAGATGTTAAGTTAGAGTATCCACACTGGACCAAATTCTTTCAAGAGAAGCTAACGACAACCCTTACACAAATGTTCAAACAAATCCTTCAGATAACGTAGACCATTACCTTCTTCAGTTATACCAAACATTTTACTCAAAGACGATAAGAAGCTTTTGACAAATCTTATAAGCAAGAACCAAATAATTCTAACAAAGGAGGACCTTGAAAATGTTTATCTCACGAATAACAGGGAAACAATGTGTCATTGACTATCTCGACCCTGAAATCGAATGCTGTGGTCAAACTCCACCATTCATGAAAATAGGTAACATCCGCATCATTGAAACACCAGGAACTACAGGAGTTGAGTTTAAGTATAAATATTCGAACGAGTATACAAAACTTTCAACAGAATATAAACTTTGCTTGAAATATGTTTTAGTAAATTAAAGCAGTCAGGAGGGCTCTTTGAGCCCATCTTGGCGCTTTTGCGCCGTCAGTCAAAAAAATTCAAGTTAGCAATTTGTAATATCTGTCCAAACTTCTTCAACAGTATCGAACTCATCTTCATAATGCAAACCTAATCTTATTGACTTGGTGCAGTTTTCACTAACACAATATAGCGCTTTGCGCTCGGCGCCTTTGACGCCTTTTTCTGTTCTCTTGACTGGCATAACTAACTCATTTGTTTCATCAACAGCAACAACCAAAGTTCATGACCTAATACATAACATTCATACTTTATATTTTTAGCTCTGAGTTCTCTTGTAAGCTGTTGCATTTAATATTTTCTAAAAAGTCAACTTCAACAGTCATTCGCACTGGTGCCTTCAGTTCTACAGGCTCCTTGAAAGTCAACAAGTCTGAATTGCATGTCTTTCAAATTATGAGACTAATGCGAACCCATTTACCTAAATGAGTTGCTATGACAGGAACGTTTGGAATGAACATTGAATTGACTGCATAACAGAAGGATTTATATTCTACTGAACCTTTACTATTAACTCCTGAAATACCTGTGACATTAGCTATTTTTGACTCAACGTACAAACAATTACCATAACATACGTATGAACAGATTTCATCTCAATCGTTTTGTCAACACTTTTCAAAGGAAATGCATATGGTATGCTCCAGAAGAAGTTGTACTCTATGACTCATTCTTGGTATCTTGAACTCTTTCTTGCTACTGAACTTCAATGTTCCCTCAGAGAGAGTTCGACATCTATGTTGTCAATAGTTCTTCATTTATGAGAGTATCTATGACTCCAGCAATTTTATCTATTCTGTACTCGGCTCTGTTAGGAAATGTTACAAACTTCTTTTGTCATCTATTTCAATCTCTATGAAATCTGTTTCATCTGTTATGACAAAAGTGCGATAGTATTGAAGTCAACAACTCTGAAAGCAAGCGCTTCATTCTGAAGACCTAAGTTTGTTTGTAGCTTTACTGTCCCGTATTCGTTTGGGTCTGTACTTTGCAAATAGAACAACATTTTATTCTCATTAAAATATGACTATTGCTGCATATGCGTATGAAACAAATGAAGCAAGAAGAGCACATGAACTAGTAAACGAAAACTCAACTTTAACCATTGAAGGCCAATGATTTAGTCATTGGACGATGGAAAAACTAAAAAAGTCATTGATTTCGATACTTTTAACACGTATGACCCATTCATTACAATAAGTAAAGTTCCCATCATAAATGATGGAACGGTGCAATATATAAATTCTACAGTAGATGCCTCATTAGTGAAGTATTAAATGTTCTCATTGAATTGTTAAAGAGCTTTCGATTTGACGAAACATTAAATGCCTAAAGAATTTAGTCATGAATGAGAAACAAATTCTCGGCGTTGCTGGTAGCAGTAATGATGTACACCTTATGACATTAGAATATTATAACGAACATAAAGATGAACTGAAAGGAGAGAAGGGTGACACCGGACCTCAAGGACCACAAGGAATACAAGGAATACAAGGAATACAAGGAATACAAGACCTCAAGGCGAAAAACGGTTGGATGGAAAGGATGGAAAGGATGGAAAAACTGCTAAATCATGGATATGGACCTTATAAATACTGGTTTAACAGCTGCTTCATATGGAGTTCTTCAATACCAAATCGGAAAGATATGGGCGGTACTTGGTGAAGAAGTTTTAAATGACGTTAAAAATGCTTTGAACTTCATTTCAAATGGTTCGGATACTATTAAAACTTTATCTGGTTGGATGCAAGAAACAAGGAGTCAAATAGATACTGTAAGACGTATAGCAAACAATGCACGTACGGGATTGGATACTTTACGACAAGCACAAAATACACTAAAGGAAGCAAATGATATTCTTGGCTCAGTATCAGACATGCATGAAGATTGGCTTAAAGGTATTGACAAATCTTTAAAAAATCACAGTCAGTCTATTGCTGACTACAAGAAAAGTATAGATTTTTTACATAGTGCTATGGACGTACATGATGGAAGCATAAGGAACTTACTTAATGCTAACAATAACTTACCAGGAACTATTAAAGCATTTATAAAGTCCTTTGTAAAACCCGGTGCTCTAACATTTAGGTCTTTGAGAGCAAGAGCATTGAAGTCAAGAGATGCAGAAACTCCAACAGAACCTACAGAAGGAACTGAAACAACAGAAACTCCAAAAGAACCACCAAAACCAACAGCTAATGAAATATTGTTCGAATATTTTCCAAGGTACTCTGTTCTCATTGCATACATTCAAGAAATACTTAAGAAAGCAGACTTGACTTTAGGAGATGATGAAAGTTCTGTATATCTTTCGTTCCAGTTTCAAATAGCAGAACTTTTGAGACAGATATGCTTAATGTATGACAACATCTCTGATTTCACAAGATATGATGACGACCATGACCCCGAACATGGTGAAGAAGAAGTTTTACAAACATCCATTAAGACAGGAAAGGTTTTAACTCAAAGTCTCATTATTGACACCAAAGATGGCGAAGTGGACGTTCTTCAAGAGCTGAAGAAAAATACTTCTTCGGGAGGTGGTGGTAGGCATGAACTTGAAATAAATGAGATAGAAGAGAAATTAGCCGAAAAAGCAGATAAAGAACATAAACACAATATCTCCGATATAAATGAACTTCAAGCTACATTAAATAGTAAAGCGGACAAAAATGAACTTGACGCAATGAACAAAGTTTTGAAATCTCATAAACACAACATCTCCGATATAAATGAACTTCAAGCTACATTAAATAGTAAAGCGGACAAGAACCATGTTCATTATATAACTTCAGACGAACAGATTATAACGGACTACCATGGATATTTAACACGAAGTGATGAAGCGAAGACAAAAAATGTTAATGAAAGAAGATATAAATACATTCGTGCTAAAGGTTATGACATAAGCTGTACTGTACAGTATGATGTAGCTAAAGCACCAGAAGCATTTGGTTATACCGGTGAAATTTATGCCTCTACTTTCAATGTTAACGGTGTATTAGTTGAACCAAGATTTATGTTAAGAGTTAAGGCAAAAATAACGTTTGAAGATGCTATTAAAAGTAAAGCTGACAAAGTTGAACTCGAAGCAACGAACAAAGTTTTGAAATCTCATAAACACAACATCTCCGATATAAATGAACTTCAAGCTACATTAGACAGTAAAGCTGACAAGAACCATACACATAAATCCTTCACTACTGTTAGAGCAGACGACATAATATTGAACTTTGACCTTGGTTCAAGTGCACCATTAGAAAATCCAAGTACAAGCGTAAAAGATACTCTTAACAGTTTAGATAAGAGTTGCAGGAACATTGAAAGTCATGCCAGAAACTTTGAAGCATATGAACTACCCGCAATGTTAGATAAGAAAGCAGACAAAACTTATGTAGATGAAGAACTATCAAAGAAATTTTCGAAACCAGATACAATGACATTTACAACAGAAATTATAAATGGTGAACCAGCAACTCCATTTGAATTTGTTAGAGGTCTTCAACCAGATACTTTTGAATTTTTCTTGGATAATTCTATTGAACTAACATTACATTATAAAAGTGGAACAAATGCAACATTTCATCCGGGAGATACATTCCAAATGGTATTTAATGACATAAGTTCTTTAGAATATGTTTATAGAGTTATGAGCATATATGATTTAATATATCCTATAGGAGCTGTTTATACGTCTATGAATCCAATAAATCCAAACACTTTATTTGGTGGTAGATGGTATGAAATAGTTGACAGTTTTCCATTCTACACTAATACTCAGTCAATGAAGATGGGAGGTTCAAAGAAAATAGGTATTGAAAACCTTCCTTCACATATGCATAGGTTCAGTGGAAGAACATCTGTGGAAGGAAACCATTCACATTCAATAACAAAAAGAGGTTATACAAATCTTGCAGCGGGTTCGGATAGACAGGGAATGCATAGATATGATATCACAACTGACCCCAAAGATGTTAGCACAGGTATTTTCTGTGGAACTGCAGGAAATCATACACATGTTGTAGCTGGTATTACAGACCCAGCAGGTAATGGAAAAGATTATATGCCTCCTTATATAACAATGCACGCTTGGATACGAGTTGGTTAAAATCTTTAACTTTACATAAATGAGCTTGAAAGAAGTATTCGAACAACATCCATGGAGGTCATTTAAGAAATTCAATGAAGCTGCAAAGAGTTGGGGATTTACTAACAGAGCTGAAGTGAAAAGGTTCTTTGACAAAAATGTTGTACATCAAACAAAAATAAACCCTTACGACTACTTTTTACCAATTTACTCCAACACTCCTGACGCATACCAATTTGACACTCTCATTCAAAGCAGAAAAGGAGGACATAAACCATTCCTCATCTTCATAAATGTTAACACTCGTAAAGCATATGCATATCCAATGAAAAATAAAGGAACTCGTGAAGTGTTAAGAGTTTTACAAAAGTTTGTAGCAGAACATAACCCAAGTACTTTAACATCAGACCAAGACAGTGCATACCTCAGCAATGAAATCACAGAATTTCTCATTAAGCATAACATAACTCACTACACTACTGAAGACCATAACCATAACATACTCGGCATCATAAACCGCTTCATAAGAACGCTCAGAGATTTAAATCAAGAGCGAGACTTTACCGAAGAAACAATGAAACATTTTCTCGAAGTATATAATTCCTCAACACATTCTACAACAGGACATACACCAAATTCAATGACACAACAACAAGAAGAAAAGTATATACAAAAGAAACGAAGCCAAACACAAAATATCAGAAATTCAACACAATTTACCCTCATTCCTGGTACAAAAGTTCGTGTAGTTCTTGACGACAAACCGTTGACAAAGAAACGTTTAAGGTTAAGTAGAAACTATTATATCGTAGACTCTACACAAGGTAATGGATATCTTATAAAAGCTGCTGACGACTCCATAGCATTTTACCCTCGACATAAGTTAGTTGAAAGTAGTAATGGCAAACTTGCTGAAACCATTGACGAAGCAAAGCGAGGAGTGGTTATTGAAATACTTGGCTACAACATAAACGATGACACTTATAAAGTAAGATATGAAGGAGGTGTTGAAGATGTTATACCATCTAAGAACTTGAGAGAGTCAAAGCCAACACATCTGGGACCATTAGAGCGGGAGTACTGGAAAGACAAAAATATGCCAGAAAGAATAAGAAAATTCTTCTAAACTTTTTCATTAGATGTAAATCAGACATGAATGAGAACAGTCATGATATCATTAATGGTACCATTTATTTACACCAAAAAATAATGTTTATGTTAGAATGTTAGATCTAACACGTTTTCTAACCACTTTTCTAACATGGTCTAAAACTCTCGAAAATCATGAATTTTTGACATTTCCTTATGAAAGAAAAATAACGCTAATTTTTTTCTAAGAAAAATTTTTATCTTGTATGTAAAGATATGATTTCAACAATCGGCACAACAACAATTCAAACTACAGCACCAAACTCGTTAGTCATGAATCCAACATCTATGTTAGTAGAGATGAAAAGCTTCATTCCTTCTTCATATACTTTCGAAACAAAAATCCAGAAGATAAAGCAAGAACTTTTAACAAGTAATTTAGACTGTAGTGCGAAAGATGAAACAAATGAACAGTATCTTTATGAAATGCAGGACATTATTGACCATTTACCCAAATTGCCTGAAATCCAACAACAAAAACTAACTATTCCTGAATTCGACGAAATTGAAGTCAAAACAACTGACTCAGTAGAAATAAAGAAGTTCATACGTAAAGTAAATTATGAATTCCTTGGTTTTCATTGCAACCATAAAGTTATGGACAAAGATTGCGACATGGTTTATAAGAATGTTTCTGATATATAAATCTGAAGAATTTAAGACCTACGATAACTTTGTTTCATTAGTTGCTGAATGTGTTTGGGAAATAAGAGATAAAGATAGAAGAGGCAAAGTATGGAACGAACAACTAAGACCCGCTATGTTTGAGATGAAGAGAGCAATTGACGCCTTAGTTGTTTTAGCAGGTCAAATTTCAATGTATAACGCAAAAATGAACCCGCAATGTTCAAAATGTAAGGCAGCGATGAGGAAATATAACTACTCCGTCAAAGAGATAGAAAGAATGAGAAACGACTATGCAGATTTAAAGAAAGAAGTAGAAAAGCCAGCAGAAGATAAAATGGACATGTTGCATTTCTGAACAAAAATTATCCAACTGCTGACGATTTCCTTCTATCTGACGTCAAGAAGAAATATAAAGAAACCTTCGGCATTGTTAAAACATTCGATGTACTAAAAGAAGAAATAGAAGCTACAAAATTGTTTAGAATTTCAAATATACAATACATCGTACAATTCATGTACAACGTATAAATAACAGCGTGGGAGGAAAACGGTGTGAGAAAACGGGTGAATCCTCTCACCTCTTCACCTCAAGTTATATTTCTTTGGGGCATTTACACTCATTCTACGAAGATAGTCGCACAATGACAAGAAGCAATTTACGAAGAAGTTATGACATCAAAACGCCCATTCATGAAAGAATCCAGTTATACAAGAAGCATTTACGAAGACAGTTTATGATAAATCCATATGCAGGGTTGAATAGAATAGGTGATGTAAAAACGGCTGGTGAATAGTGCATCACCTCTTCACCTCAATTATATTTTTGGGTCAATAAGTCGTTCACTGAGAGAAAAGATTCCTTCATTCGCTAAGATTCCAAAAATGAAAAAATCATTGATTTCGCTTGAGAAAAAACAGCAAAACTTCTTCACGGGTATATCCAAAGAACTCTAAAGAAGAATCAAAGTAAATTCTTGATTTATTCCCTGGAAGATTAAGCACACTTTGTCATGACACTTTTATTGCACTACAAACAAGACATAACAAAGAAAATAAAGAAATACGCCGCGCTGCGCGGGTTTCGAACCACAGGAGCGCTGACCCCTCCATAACACCAACCTTTAGACCACTGTTGCCTACGTAGCCTGTTCGACATGAAGCATTTTTATTGAAATTGCATATCTGACGTAATTATTTTCATCTAGTTCCACCGCATAAGATATTCATACGTGTTTTAAGACATTCATTAAAATTCTTTTTCTATTGCATCTAATCTTGCGTTTTTTTTCAATAAGCTTGTTCTGTATTCTGTTCTCATCTCCAGCGAGTGTTTGGATCTTCT